>NC_059342.1:47935961-48239423 GCF_018350155.1 Leopardus geoffroyi
ACCATCTGGCTGCTTCCTACATCTAGGCAAGAGATACTGATGGTGAAGATTATTTGGTGGCAAAACGGATGGAGAGAAGTAGATGTATTGAAGACATGTTTTACAGGAAGGATTTTGTGTGAAGATGGTGATTGAGATGGGGTGATGAAAGAAGATTATCCTGATATAGCTTGAGAGTTTAAGCCTCATAAAACTGGGTAGCTGGTGTTATCTACTAAGAGAGGGGCACTGGGGGAGAACTAGGATGCTGGGGAAGATTATAAATTAGGTTTGGGGCATGTGGAGTTTTAAGTTCCTTTCAGATCTATAGGTGGAACAGTTGAATAGGCAGTTAAACAGGTAGCTTCCAGCACTCAATAAAGATATAGAAGAGAAAAAAATCCCTGAAATATTTTAAGTTGAGAATTACATTAAAAGCAACACAGAAAGTATAATACAACTGAAAAATATATATAATCAGGGTTGTGGTAGATAAGAATATATAAAATATAAGTGCAAAGTTTAAAATTATGATAAGGTTGATAAATATGGAAGACATACTAGGGAGTTTATATGTATGTATAATTGGTCGTCCTGAAGAAAAAAAAAGGTAAATGAAACATTAAAACTAACTAAAGATATATTAGAAGAAAACTTTTTTGAAATAAATACTTGTATTATTGTTTTATCAAAAAATATTCATTAGATGACTAGTTTTTGTCAGGTGCCATTCTAGGCACTGAGAGCAAAGTATCAGAAAAGTTAGAGAAGGTGACTTTTCATGGAGTGAGCATTCTACAGCCACTAAAATGCACACCAAGTTCCAGAGGAAACTTATATAAAATGTCAATAAGACAGACTGTCATGACGTTACCAAACATCAAGATAAAAAATTTTATGGATGTCCAAACAAAGAATGCAAGTCAGCTAGGGAATAAAAGTAATTTTGGCCTCAGATTTGTCCATTAGTCTTAGTGAGAAGACAGAGGGTCACTGTCTACAAAACTCTGAGGGAAGATATGTCCCAATAATTTTAATACCCAACCAAAATTTCTGTCAAGTATCAAGGCAGTGGACATTCTCAAGTAAGTAAGAAGTCAAGCAATAATATACCCATGAATCTTGGTTGGAAAAAATGTAAAAACTGGACAATGATATCCAGCTGCAAATGATATGAAGCAAATTAAAAAACTCAGGATGGCAGACCCATGCTTGGCATTGAATATACTGAGATATAATTATTTGTATATTGAATATACTGAAACATATTTATACTGAAGTAGATTATAATTATATAATATTAAATAAATGTGGGAATTTTTTCATCAGAATATAATACAAGTGCCATAAACCTTGTAATTAACGAGTAAATATTACAAGGTTCGGAGAGAAGAGATAGGAATTAGTATTTTTATGCTATTTTTTCTCATATTTCATAGTAAAGGTTCAAGATCATGGCCTAAATTTAATCACGAGGTTTTGTTTTTCTTCCTGAAATAATGATATCTATCTCTTAATACTTTAAGATTTTTTTTCATAACTTCGAAAGAATCTTTTAGGAACCAATATTATATGCTGACAAATGAACAGGTGTCTAAATAATAACTTCTTTAGTTTTACTCTATTCTCTTATATTAAACTCAAGTAGACTTAAGTAATTTAGAAATTAGAAAGTACGATCTCATTTGGACCGCTATTCTTTGTGCCTCATTCTCTCAGCCTATCTATGTGTCTATCTGTGTGTTTGCGTGGGGGTGATTTCTGGAGTGAGGGTCTCCAGATCATAAGAACAAAGGTGACTTCTGGAGTTAGGGAGATAGCACAAATATGATATGTTTCTTTTTATTATGAATAGTCATATATTGAAGAAACTACTGATGAATGAAAAAAACAAACAGTTCAAAATCAACTTTGGGAATGGGTCTGGTAGTAGGGGTAGATGAGGCAGGAGGATTAACCATGGGAAAGTCTTTTATCCTCTTGGGCCCCTTCAGTTCACAGTCAGCACATCTTATATCATAGAGGGCAAGTTATTTAAGCAATAGTATTTCAGAGAAAACTTTCAAATTCTGATGTATTTATTGGCCATTTCAGAACTGACTTGCTACTTATTTCAATTTCAAATATTGAAACAATTTAAAGATTTTTTTTAGGTATTTTCAAGTATTAAAAATATTTTGAAGTAATGGTTTATTTTTTCAGGGCGTTCTGTAGTTGTTATACTTTGTGATTTTACTTGGTTTAGATCCTGGTCACACCTTTCCTTTCTTTATTTTATTTTTTCCAAAATTTTTTTTTAATGTTTATTTTTGAGAGAGAGAGAGAGAGACAGACAGAGTGAGAATGGGGGCAGGGGCGGGCACAGTGGGCAGAGAGAGACAGAGACACAGAATCTGAACCAGGCTCCGGGCTCTGAATTGTCAGCACATAGAGCCTGACATGGGGCTCAAATTCATAAACCGTGAGATCATGACCTGAGGCGAAGTTGGACGCTTAACCAGCTGAGCCACCCAGACACCCCACACCTTTTCTTTGTATAATTATTTCATGTGATACATGCACCCACACACATTCAAATTTTTTCAATTAAAAAAAAAGCTTTTGGCATTTGAAACTGATTTACTAAAATGAGTTGATCTTTCTGACTTGATTTTCCCCACTAAATAACACAAAACATTCACTTCTCCTAAATTCCTATAAGTTCCTTATAGCACTCAATTTATTTCGTTTCCCAGGCTGTCCTTGACTTCTATACCACCCAGGTACTGCTGGGAGCATTGCAGGTCAGGATTACACCAGCTCTCTGGGCTTTGTAAGTAAGCCTGCCTCTACCTAGGAATTAGCAAATAGGACTTTTGAAAACATAAATCTACCTCCTTTTACTGGTTTTCTGTTTTAGAAATGTTTCATGCTGTCAGAGGCTTGAGTTCATATAGGAAGGAGAATAAGAAGGAGCCCGGGTGACTTGGGGACTGGAGGTCACAGTGGGCCAGCCGTGGGGGTGACTTCCACATACAGTGATCCATCTGGTGCTGCAGTTTGTACCTCTGCTCTGTCTTTAATGAGACCACTTGATGTCCAAGAAGCTCGGCTCTTTTCCAGCTTCTGGATCAAATCTCATCTCAGTAGCAATTTAAAGAGAAATTAGAATGGTCTGTTAAGATGTCACAATTCCAGTCTCAAAGGAGTGGGAGTTACAAGAGGGAAGTTGGTCATCTCAGGGGCTAGTTATCCATAAACTTCTGGGTGGTGGAATCTTTCTCTTTTATCACCATGACCCCTATTATTTAACATATTACTTTGCATAGGGGAGGAACCCAGTATTTGATGAGTGAATAAATTATTAATTAAATATATAAAAAGAAGGAAACAAAGAGTCCTAACTGGGTCATACTGGGGAGTGAGTTGCACACTTGCTCTTGAAAACGAAGCCATCACTAGCGTGATGAGTAAATTTAGTGCTAGAAGGTATAGTCTGAGGTATGAAATGAGGGCTCCTCCAATGTCTTCTCACCCACTTACCTTAAAGTCTTGGAAATCCTATTTAATTTTTATTTTATTTTATATTTTATTTTATTATTAGTTTTTAAAAGTTTATTTATTTTGAGAGGGAGATTGAGCATGAGTGTGAGTAGGGGAGGGACAGAGAGAGAGGAGAGAAAGCATCTCAAGCAGGCTCTGTGCTATAAGCACAGAGCCTGATGTGGGGCTCCATCTAACAAACCATGAGATCATGACCTGAGCAGAAATCAAGAGTTGGATGCTTAATCAACTGAGCCAACCAGGTGCCCCATTGGAACTCCCCTTTTAGAGATTTGTTCATAAAGGGAATGTGGCAGAAGTAGGACTGTCATATTTATTGTGACTGTTTCTGGATAAAAGAACTATGCAAGGTAAAACACAAACAATTCTCCCCCCGCCCCCAACCCAGCAAAAAGTAATAACAATAAGAACAAAAGAGCAAGTCAAGGAGAATGCCTTACCAAAAAAATAGATGCCATGTTACATTGATGTAATATTTTTCCAGAGTTATTCTATTAAATATTGATTTTCTGTGTTTTTTTTTTAAAAATCTCTATCAATTTATTAAAGCCTTTTGGCGTTATATAAGAATCTTTTGCCTTGAAAAGATTAAAACAGAGACCTTCCAAATCATTGAGCAAGAACAACTTCCTGCCACCTACAGAAAATCTCGCTGCCAAGGAAAGAAATGACAGACCTATAATATTTATGCCAAAGATAGCATTTCTTGGGCCCTAAATGATACATCTGGAGACCCTATATTTACTGACTTTGTTCTTATTGCTAAACTATCTTTTATTACAAATAAAGTTTGCTTTAGTTCCCTTTTGGATGGAGAGAACCCATTTGCAGAAGCTCTATGCTATCCCTTCTCCTACGGTTATTTCAGTATGAAAGTTTGGAAATTCATTTTTCTGTAAGTTTAGGAGGAATTTATCCAGAGCTTCTCCATGGTTTTCTGGCCATCATATAAAACATCACAGAAACTCATCTGCTTCTGATGTGGTCATCTCTGGTCTTTGCATCCCAGCTGGCATTTTCGTGGACAGGGCAGAAGCATTTTTCATTTAGGTTACAGAACTTCAAACAACATGCACTGTAAAGGAAATATATGTCTTATCGTTTGCTCTTATCAACAAAATGTTTCCCCCTAAATGTGGTATCTGTTCACTGTGTATCGAAATTGTTGACCTAAAATCTTAAGGGAGATCTTAGTTTGTTTTTGGCCTTTGACAACCTATTCTCATTGACATAAGGATCCAGGAGACTGGATTAACAAACTCTTTGTGATGAAAGCTTTCTCCTAACAGAGATCCTCTTGGAAGCAGAGAATAGGGAGAGACTCCCTGAGGCATCTGAGTAGTCATGATGGACATAGAGGAGACCAGACACCTGGACTCCATGGGGCCATCATTAGAGGGACGTGATGTTTGTTAGAAAGGGAATCCCTGAAGTATTCTCAAATCTCCATTATATCTCCCTCTGGTGAGCTATTTCTGACAATAGAGTCTGTGTCCTTGGAATACATTCTCTTTGCTGATTGAACTACTGTACTTTTTGCTACCTTAGAGTCATAGATGATTTTGGATTAAGAAAAAAATTCTTTTAGAGCTCAGTGACATACAGCAGGTCATTCTTAAACCAGAAATGCTGACTCAATTTAGATTTAAGAAAATCTTTTTTTCAAATTTAGACTTAAAAAAAAAAAATCTTTTTCTTGAAAGATGTTATAGAACTAAAGAGAAAGGAGAATAAATGAATGTTGTTCGGTTTCTGTTCATAGACACAAGCTCTGGACGTTTAATTTTTTTGCTTTATATCTGTATAAATATATATGTTTAAATAAGTGAATCCAACTATTCCCTGTGATATTCAGCTTGCTATAGAAATCCTTTTCTTCACTGAAAAAGTAAAGATCATTTCTCACAGAAATTTTGTTATGAATTTACGTTGAGGTAATAACTCTTTAAAAACATGGACTGAGTCAAAAGAGATAAATTTGACATTTTAGAATGGTAAGATCTTGATTTAACTGCAGATGGGAACTTTGGTTACTGAGGGACATCGTTTTCTCTTTTAATTAATTCCTTTTCCTGACATTTCTCCCATCATGAGGCAAATTTGTTTGTGGCGCTTAACCTTTAAGTATGATATCAGTTTTCACTGGAGTCATGCAGCGACCAACAGTAAGTACATGTAAGGCAAGAAAAGTATTTTTTTTTTTTTAAGGCAAAAACTCCTCAAACTAAGTTTACAGTCAGGAAATTTTCTTCTTCACTTAGAACTCATGACCTCAGCTGCCTCTTTATCTTTGCCTTCTTGGTCCCTCTCCTCAAACTCCAGAGCCCAGGGACTTTGTGTCCTACAAATAGTTTTCAGATTCACTCTCTCCTCCTTACCCATCAAATTCATTCCCTGAACAAACAAACAAACAAACAAACAAAATAAACTTTTTTTTAAACTCATGCTCTTCCCTCTGCTGTTTCCTTTTTAGCTTTACTTGTCAAATTTTACTTATCCTTTAAGCTTACTTTTACTCTCCCAATCCTTGCTTCCCCTTTCCCTGTTATTTTTCCCTCTCCTGGCCTAGAATGATAAATTCCTTCTTTGTTCTCATATACTTAGTTCACATGTGTAGTATTTACTCCACGTTATTATCATTTGTAATTTGTCTGTAATTTGTTTCTACTCCTCCTTTCCTTGAGGGCACACCGGTTTTATTGACTTTTCAGCCCTGGGGGTGGCGGGGGGCGGGGTGTTGGGGTGAGGGAAGAAGTTCTAGCATCTGGCTTGAGATCCATTTATTCCCTTTACCTGGGCGTGAGGGTGGGGTAAGATATGCCTTCAGGGGAAAGAAGAGAAGGCAGTTATCTTGGTCTAGTCTGCATGTTAACTTGACCTCCAGGTAAATATAATAATAATACTTTCTGGGAGGAAGAGACATTATTTCAGAATGCCTGCAGTACAGTGTTCCTGGCCAAGGCTTACTTATATTAGATAGAACCTAGGAAATATGAGGGTTGGCTCCCTGGAGAATGGCACATGGGCTATGTAATAATCCATGGCAGGGGTTGATGAACTTTTTCTTAAAGGGTCGGATGCTAAATACTTTAGTCATGTGGGTCACATGGTCTTTGTTACAACTACTAAGTTTTGCTCGGCAGTGGGAAAGCAGCCATAGGCAATGTGGCGCATGTAGGACTGGCAGTGTCTTAGTGAAGCTCTATTTATAAAACAGATGGCCAACTTGCGGGTTGTAGTTTGCCAACCTTTGATCTAGGGTATGAAACAGAGAAGCTTCCAAACTTATATGCTCCCTGCAGTGGGGGGTAAATCAGCAAGCCTCACTTAGAGAACTCAACCATTGTTTCTCAGCAGAGGTCCACCTGGAGGAAGGAGGAAGGGCCTAGGAATGAACCATTCTTAAAGTCACAGACCTTGACTCCCCTTGACTATCTGTATCCTTGAAATCATTAGCAAAACTTGATTCGAAGTGAAATCTCTGATTTGTATGAACCAGACTTGACCATACGATCCTGAATGCTAGCACAAGACACCGTGGGGCCCGATAGGTCACATTAGCACGAACAGATAAAACAGTGAATATTTGTCGAGCATAATTACTCTGCACCACCCCCTAAGTGTCTCAATGAGCAGCATGTATTAAGACATGAACTTGACTGGTCTGTTTTGGGAATCAGGTGGCCCATCCCAGTAAACCTCAGACTGTCTCAAGCAGGTAATCCCTGACCTTTTATCATTGTTGATCTCCCTTATTTTTCTACAGCTATTTTGGTACATATATTATACAGTTGTTAAAGAGTGTTCCAAATAAAACAAAGTCGTGTTTTTGACTGTTTGCTGTTTAATAAGGGTGGCTTCTAAGTAGCTTTCTCTGTCTGTAATACTGGGGTATGGGGATTAGTATCCTGTTTTGGTTTGGAGAGACTTGGTTAGGCTTGACCTTTGACGTGTTATTTCTGTTGAGCATATAGCTCGAGAGCTCATTCCATCTTCTCTATTTCCTATATAATTCCAAATGAAGTCAGGTGTAAAAAGAAAGCAGCAGAAGAAAATCCTAACTGAAGTTATGGCCCTGCCTTCTGGCGCATCCCTCTCTTATTTTGGGTGAAAGAAGTAGGCAGTGTTGGCACTAAATCTTGTTATGTCCCTAACTAGCTGTGTTACTCCAACCAATATACATAACTTCTCTGAACCTATTTCTCTTTTGTAAAAATGGGAAGTACACCTTTATTGTGTGGATTTAAAGGGAAAGCTCATTTGCAGGTTGGCTGATTATTCTTGTTCTTTGTTGGCCTGTAGCCAGAAGTTATATGCACATGCACATATGTCATTCAGAATTACAATCAACTGTTGAGAAACCTCCCCTAAAGATGTTCCTGAAAGAAAAGAGCAAAATTTCTCTTTCTAGTGTGGTTTAGAAGCAATTCTACTTGAAGGCAGAAGGATGAACTGGAACAATGTCTTATTATCCTTTATAGTCCTATTAACCTGTCTATTTCATCTGCTTCCCTTTGGCACAAAAAGTATCTCCCTCAACATGTTGACTTTAGGGAGAAAAGCCCACTATGCTAGTACCGAATGCTAGTTAAGTGCTGATTAAGTGAGTTCTGAATGTATGTATGGCTTGACTAAAATTATTTATTCAGTCAGGGAAGAAACTAATTCACACAGCAGTGCCCTAATTGGCATCAGAGAGGCATTTCCGTAATGCCCTTAGGAAAAGCAGGAAGTTGATTAAACAGAAAAAATGCACATGGAAATAGGAGTACAAAGTATGCATAGAAGAATAAAAATGCAGTTGTTAAATAATCGCCCTCATGATATTTTTTTTTTTTTTTCCCTGAGAAGCTACCTTTGATTTAATGCAGGAGAGAGCACCTGGGAAAATTTCAAATTGGAGTCCCTCCCACTCGTGCCCTGCTTACACTAAGCATCCATGGCCCAGAATCCAAATACTAAATCTAAGAGAGGCAGGTAAAAAGAACAGTGGAAAACAGATGGCAGCAGTTACAACTAGCAAATTCCCAGTTGGTGGCTCTCACATTTAGAATCGGGCATCTGTTCTTCTTCCCCACTGAAAAGTGGTTTTAACTCAGAGGTGTTAAAAATATCTAAGTTGCTGTTTTATTCATTTCTGCTATTTACTGACTTTAATGACTTACAGTATATCCAATGAAAAGTACAATGTTTACCCAAGTGGCAAGAGACTCAAAACAGAAATATGGAATGCTGTTAAAAAACCTTGTGGTCTACCAAACAGCCTGTATGATTTTATAGGTATACCTTGCTTTATGAAATAGACGGGTGTCTTAATATTTGTTTGTGTAGATGAAAATACACTTTGAAGTACACCTGCAGTTCTTGATATTGGAAGAATCCTGGGAGAGTCACAACCTCTCTGGACCTCACTTTCCTTCTTCGCAAAATAGTAATAATGATGCCTACATTATTTGGTTGTACAGGTCTGTTGTGAACATTAGAGATAGTGGCAGTAAGTTATGTTCAAAGCCCCTCAGATCTTGTAGGTGCTTAATAAATAATGCATTCGATTATTTGTGAAAGTTCCCATTTTGAGACAAATATCCATTCATAAACAATTGAAAACGTTGGCTGTGCCTATATTCTTGAGTAAGAAAACCTCAAAAATGAGAGAAAAGAGGCAGCCTCCGTAATTATGAAGAAGATATCAGCAGCCTGTTGTTTTTATGTTATTGTAAAAATGCATTTCCCGTAACCATTTATACTGGTTCCAGGAAGAGAGCCCTATTGAATTGAATGTCATTTAACCCAGGGCCTGATACAAAGTAGGCGATCAATAGATAGTTACTGACCACGGGTTATTTCATATTTCATTCTTTCCTTTTTTGTGCTTTAAAAATAGTATTTAATCATTGTAGACAATTTGGAAACATAACAGCATGAAGAAGAAATAAAAAAATAGTTTATAATTTCAAAACCCACTGACATAATTTTAAAGACGAATGTGAATCTTATATCACCACATTGAGAAAGCGCTACTAATAAGATTAATGTATTAATATTTTTTTCCTTCTCATAAAACTTACACTTGAATAATGGGTCTATATACAAACAGTGGTTTGTAATCAGATTCTATTCTCACACTCTGAATATTCTTTCTCAGGCAGTATTAACATTAATAATCACTAACATTTATTGAGAATTGTTATTTACCAAGTACTATATTAATGCTGTATATAATAATATTAAGGGGGTATATATATATATATATATATATCTCCATTTAAACGTCACAACAATCCTGTATGTGGGACTTTTATTTACAAATGAGGAAATCAGAGCATTTGATATTAGGAATATGCCCAAGAGCTCATGTTGGGTGATAGAGATAGGATTAAATTAATAATTAAGGGGGTAGGAGGGATAGGCAAAATAAGTAAAGAGGATTAAGAGGTATGGTGACAGATGGTGACTACACTTATCTTGGTGAGCATTTTGCAATGTACATGATAACTGTTGAGTCACTATGTTGTGTGTCTGAAACTAATATAATATTATATATCAACTATACTTCGATTAAAAATAAGTGGAGGAGGGTGCCAGGGTGGCTCAGTCGGTTAAGAGTCTGACTTCGGCTCAGGTCATGATCTCAGGGTCTGTGAGTTTGAGCCCTGCGTCAAGCTCTGTGCTGACAGCTCAGAGCCCAGAGCCTGCTTCGGGGCTTCTCTCTCTGCCCCTCCCCTGCTCATGCTCACTCTCTCTCTCTCTCTCTCTCTCTCAAAAATGAATAAACATTAAAAAAAATTTTTTTTTTTAAATAAGTAGAGGGGCACCTGGGTGGCTCAATCAGTTAAACATTCGACTTGGGCTCAGGTCATGACCTCACGGTTTGTGAGTTTGAACCCCACATGGGGCGCTATGTGTTGGGCTCTGTGCTGACAGCTCGGAGCCCAGAGCCTGCTTTGATTCTGTGTCTCCCTCTCTTTCTCTGCCCCTCCCCCACTCATGCTCTGTCTGCCTGTCTCTGTCTCTCAAAAATAAATAATTTTTTAATCTTTATTTATTTTTAGGAGAGAGAGACAGTGTTTGAGCAGGGGAGGAGCAGAGAGAGAGGGAGACACAGAATCGGAAGCGGGCTCCGGGCCCCGAGCTGTCAGCACAGAGCCTGACGTGGGCTCTAACTCAAGAACCGTAAGATCACGACCTGAGCCGAAGTCGGACGCTCAACCCACTGAGCCACCCAGGCGCCCCACATTAAAAAAAAAACTTTTTTAAAAAGAAAAAGAAAAGGGGGCGTTGGGTGGCTCAGTCGGTTAAGTGTCTGATGCTTGATTTCTGCTCAGGTCATTATCACATGGTTTGTGCTGTGGGGTGGAGCCCCATGTTGGACTTGGGATTCTCTCTCTCTCTCTCTGTCTCTCTCCCTCTCTCTGCCTCTTCCCTGCTCTCTGTCCCTCAAAATAAATAAATAGAGGTTAAAAAAACATGAAAAGGAAAGAGCGTTGGACTTGGAGTTAGACTAGATTTGAATGCTAACTAAACTATTAAATAGCTATGTGATCCTGAGTAATAAACCTTCTCTCCTTCTCTGAGTCTTCATTCCATCTATAAACAAAATTTTAGAAATTAGGGTATTTCATTCTGTAATGTGTACTGAACTATTCTGCTTCTCTTTAGTGTAGAGGTAGGAGCCCAGATTTTGAAATCAGATATGTGTGTGGGGGTGTACATTTATTTCTCCATTTCTCACGTGCCCTTTCATGTGGAAGGGCTTTCACTCGGGTCACCTTCTGTCCCTTCGTTCTCCTCTTCTCACGTTAAGAAGATTGGCATCCCACTTGCAAGAGAGTTCCGGCTTGCTGTCATTGCTTAGTTCTTTCCTCTTTTCTCTTTCTGTGTTCTATGTGTGTGGAGAGAATGTGCATTCTCAGCAGCTCCTTGGCAGTGCAGGCTCTATTTTTGTGGGTATGCCCAACAGTTTTTTTTTTTTTTTTTTTTTTTTATTAATGGGGAGGGTAAATTCAAGCCAGGGATTCATAAGTCAGCCCATTTTTTTAAAAATTTATTTTGAGAAGGAGCGGGGCAGAGAGAGAGAGGGAGAGAGAGAGAGAGAGAGAGAGAGAGAGAACTCCAAGCAAGCTCTGCACTGCCAGCACAGACCCTGATCCAGGGCTCAAAGTCACAAACTGCAAGATCGTGACCCGAACTGAAACCAAGAACCATTTGCTTAACTGGGTAGTAAGTTAGCCTATTTATTGTATTTGAGTTACCTCCTCCCGTTTAGCTCTTTGTCAGTAATCCATTTGTCTGACTCCGATGTCTATCTCTCAGTTTGTTAGTTGAGTTGAGTTAGTATGTACAGAAGCACTGGAGGGAAAAAAGGAGGAAAAATTAAGATGCAGAAGTTTGGATGAGGTCGGTGGACTGAAGTTAGAGGGTAGAAGTGACCTTGGGTACATAAAGTGCTTGTCCTCCCAATTGTTCCCTGACCAGCCTTCGTGGACCCAGGCCTGAACTTTGCTTGTGTTATTTCTTCTCATTTTCACCAAACCCTATAATACAGGCTTTGTTTTCACTGTCTTCTGATGTGGATACTGAGACTTGGGAAAGTTAAGTACCATGTCCAGGGTCCCATAGCTGGAAAGAAGAAAGACTGGTAGACCAAACCAAGTGTGGGGTCGTGAGCATGGAATCAGATACACATGACTCCTGGGAGTGTGGGCCAGTGTCAAGGAGATCACTAACGGACAGTAGAAGGATGCCCTGAACTCATGATTAGAGCCCTGACACAGGTCACAGGAGTAATGAATGGTTTGCAAGGCGGCATGAAGGTGCTCTGGTTTTTATAGAGGAATGGTTTTCTATCGACCTGTCATTTCCCCTTGTCTAATTAAAGCTCAGATTTAAAACTACTGGTGTCTTAATATAGAATCACACGGCTTGTGATCAAGTCATCACGCTTAAAAGAGCTCCACCAGAATGTTTGATTTTTCCACGACAAATCCTACTTCCTCCAATAAGATGCTAAGGGTCGTCTCTTCCTGCTCTCTCTCTGCGTTCTCAGTCTCCATGTGTCCCCTCTGTGTGTCCCCTTTCCATCCTCTGCCTTGGAAGCAATGCGGGTTACTGCCTGAGGAAGAGTAATGAGTAGAAAGAATCACATGTACTTGAAGGGAAATTTTCGTAACGCATCTACTTTGAGAGCCATAGAGAAGTTGCTTAAAAAGTGGGGGATTTGGAAACCAAACGAAACCCCAAACTGTCCCCAGATCAGAGGACAGTCTGCAAAATTAATTGTCTTGTGCCCTGGTTGTCTTTCTTAAGGAAAAGGCCATTTTTCAAGGGGCAAATTTGAGTTTAGCCATCATTTGAAAGAGTCACAAGTTCCTTCACAGAGCTAATACAAAATGAAGACCACACTTGGGCCAGTGCACTGTACTAGGTATGTTGACCCGCATTATCTCCTTTCATCCTCAACAATAATCCTGAGAAGTGGAAATTACTATCTTTGCTTTTACAAAAAGGAAAGTGGGACTCAAAACGATTAAATACTTTGCCCAGGGTGACCCCTTTAATAAGTGCAGGAGCTAGTATTCATGCCCTAGTCTGTCTGTTTGCAAAGCCCCTGCTCTTTTTGATCTTTCTTGCATGAACTAGTTTATTAAATATGAATGGGGGGAAACTTTACTAGAAGGCTTTTTCCTCAGAGCAACCCCAGGAATCCCTTCTCTACCTGTAAGTGGATACATTAGTATGGTCTCCATGTCCACCTATAAATTTTCTAGAGGGTGATCAATTCTAAAACTGGCAAGGACAAACTTGGGCAAATAGCTGCTCTTACAGAAAGTCTGGAATCGGAAAGAGAATGGCTGTACCCTGTGCCATAAATTTTTCAGGAGAAATGTTGCAGGGGATGGAAGTCATGATATAGATGCTTTTTTTTTTTTTTTTTTTTTTTTTTTTGAAGAGCTCCATATGAGAAAATCTTCCACAAGGGACATCCCTTTTACCAACTTGGCAAAGACTAAAAATGCAGAGTTTCCAGGATCAAAGCATATTCGCAATGTGAAGAACTATCCCCTGATAATCAGACTGGAAGAGGGAGGTTTCCTTTAATCTTTTTTCCTTTGTTTTATTATTTTTTTTTTCTGAGGGGAAAATTCCTTTTTCATTTTCTTTTGCTGACTAACTCTTCCCTTTAATCATTTTCATCTTGAGACTCATAGCCATTTCCCCCCTTTACATTAAGAATGAATATAAACACAAATCATTTTTGAGTTTCTGTTGCAGGGAGTTGCTTTCCTCCTGAACCCTTCAAAGATATGCGGGTGAGAGCAGGACCCGCATCCAGCAGAATTGGAAGTTTTCCGTCTCCTCTTTCCTCTCAGTGCATTCTAGAATTGTGGAGAAAAATGTATCCTGTGGCCACAGGAAAACAATCTGAGTCAATCAAAGATCATTTATAATCTTTATGAACGAAAGAGAAGAAATAGAGATTTTTTGAATCTAGGGAAGCTGTATAAAGGGAGCCAGAGGTGGTTATTTATAAGTGAAACTTAAGGTTTTTGGTAAGGAGCTTCTGTGCTAAAGATTTCAAAGCTTCATTTGATGTGCCTTAATGTCTAGGACAAATGCCAAAATAAGGGACGCAGGATCATTGCACAGCTTCCCTTGTCTGGGGGCCCAAAGTGGGTGGATACAATGGATATCAGTGTTCACTTCTGAGCTGTTCTTTTCAAAAAGCTTCAAGTTATGATGAATAAAATCATCGTTATTATCTCTTTATACTATGGGCCCGGGATATGAAAAAATTGATTACCCGATCTTTAGTTCCTTACTCTATCCTATCTATCTCTAATTTTGTTGCTTGGGGATTACTGGACTATCAACACTCTTCCTGAATAATCAATCTGGTTAATTTAGCTTATAAACCACTTTCCCCCTTGTGTCTGGTGTAACATATTGTTTAGTAATGTGCCCAGTAAAGCATAAAAAGTAACTCTCCCAGAAGTGGAAAAGGAAACAGCACTCAGGTTTTGAACTTAGGCATCTTGAATTTTGCCCATCTGCTGGGCTGTGTGGTAACTGACTTTTTATTTATTTTGTTTTTAGACATATGACTAAACTTACCTCATTCTGCTCAGCAGCTGAACAAAATGCACGGTGCTATATTCTGAGGCGCCTACTCATTCTTTATTGCTTTTATGACAAAGCTGTCCCTCCACATGTCTGCTCTGCCCTCTGACCCAAGGCGTTTGCTTCAAGTAAACAGGCCAGATGGTGGAGAAAAGCGATGGGTCAAAGAACAACCCTCGAGGGTCAGGAGTCACCAAATCCTTCTTCACGAAGCAAACTTAAAAGCAACAATTTCACCAAATGCAGTGGAGTACTTTCACAGTGGAAATGGAGGTGGGGAGGGCATACCTTAATTATATGTTTTGCTTTCAGGGCCTAATGATTTTAGGTGTAGTGTCTATTGGCTAATTTGAATATAAGCGATTTATGAGAAATAAGACAAGTTGGACAGATGGATCAATCTTATACTCAGCAAAGAGCGGCAAGGCTTGGGTGTGAATGAGCATTCCCAGCTCTGGCCAGAAAATTACGGAGATATTTTAGACTCTTAATTTTTTTAGGGGCTATTGTTGAAAGTTGACGCTAAGGAGATGCCATTGTCTAAAATACGCTAGATCCCCACACCCCCCACAAAGTCTCTGTTAACTCTGCAGGAAGCATTCATAGGTGACACTCCTTTCCTTTTCTTTGGTGTGGTGATGTGTGAGTCCAGGTGTATGAGCATTTGTGGAGGTGCTGTAAGTACCATAAACACAGAGATATAGTGGGTCTTTTTATACTGCTGTTTTCAAAAGTAATTTAACAAAACGTTTATTAGCTATTTTATAAGACTGTGTATTTTATAAAGAACATTAGAGTACTAGTTTTTACTTGTAAATAAGCTGGCAATGGATAGGCCTGGTTAGCTCTCGTGCAGATAATGATAGTATAATGTACTGGTAAAATGTATTAGATTTATACGTGGAATTCTAAAATTAAAAAAAAAAAATTTTAAACGGTGAGCACACCCTGAAATTTTTCAGTTGAGGGTCCTGAAATACACCTGTGGGTTTAGAATTCTTTCTGGGCTAAGTATCATCTAACGTAGGGCATTCAGGATGAAGTGTATCTCTCACTTGCCACGACATAGTTACTTATTTATTGTTGCGTGTGTGGTAAAATGAATTCTCTAGCTTGGATACAGTATAAAATAGATAGTTTAATTGGTATTTTAAATGTAAAGATTATTTCTAAGGCTAAATTTTTGTTCTTAAGTTACCAAGCTTCTATAATATATCGATATAACTGATATTTAGTGTTTACAAAATACCAATCGCTGAATTTATTGCTTTGTGTGTGTTTTCTCATCAAATCTTCAAAACAACCCTCATCAAATCTTCAAAACAACTGTACAAAGTAGGTACAATTCTTAGTGCCATATTGTAAGTGAGAAAACCGAGGTTTGGAGAGACTAAATAACTTGCTTAAGACTATACGCCTGGTAGGTGGCAGACATAGACTGGAATCCCAACACACAAGTTTAAGTTACTTCTCTTGGCATTGTCATTATCCCTACTATATTAGAAGAAACATCGGAATTCAGACATGTTGCATCTGCCCAAAGTCCCAATGCTATCAAGAGGCAGAGGGGACATGCATACTCAGGGTTTTCTTACTCTTAAGACCGCACTAGATATGGTGGAAGCTCTCTCAACAGAACACTGCCTCTTCAGTACCCAGGACAGTGGGCTACTTTCTTAGTATGCTTGCATATTTCTTCTCTCCATAGTTTAGTCGTGTGTTTATAGGAGTATAGTTTCTGAACCTGTTTATACCGGTTGAACATGTTACCCTAGTTATATAATTATTTTAATGACCACAGAAGCCAGTGAAATCTGGAAATAGAATTGTGATTTCCATGAAAACTAAAGTGGATGGAAAGACTGACTTAATAAAGGCAAGTTGAAGAAAAATTACATAGGTTAGGTATGAGTGATGCTACTGCAAAGAATTGAGGGAAAATAATACAGTTCTAGGAAAGCTCTTTAAATTTTCATTCCACTTAAAAATTTTTTTTAAGATCTCAAAGGAAAGACAGAATGACCTTGGTTCTAAATCAAAAGACTGGCCAATGATGGGGTGCCTGGGTGGCTCAGTTAGTTGAGTGTCCAACTTCAGTTCAGGTCATGATCTCGTGGTTCGTCAGTTTGAGCCCTGTGTCAGGCTCTGTGCTGACAGCTTGGAGCCTGGAGCTTGCTTCAGATTCTGTGTTGCCCTCTCTCTCTGCCTCTTTCCCGCTTGTGCTCTGTCTCTCAAAGGTAAATAAACATTAAAAAAATTAAAAAAGAGACTGGCCAATGAATTGATAGTTATACATGTTTAGATTAGAATAAGGTACTTAACTATGTCCTTAATTTTGTGATCACATAATGATAGAGGATAGGAGCATTTCTTCTCTATTATTACTTTGTTTACAGCTGAGAAGACTGAAATGCAGGCTGACTAACTCACTTACCTAGATCCTACAATCTAGTACAATGGCAGAGCTAAGACGAAGTGGCAAAGTCAGAGTAGGATGTAACTCTGTCGTTCTCCATGGCCTATACTTTGTCCCTTACTGCGTTGCCAAGGATGATAAATCTGAGGGTGAGAATCATATGCCGGGAAGCTCTATGGGAAGTATTTGGACCCAGGCAGTCCTTGAAAGGTCTGCCACCACATTCCCTACTCTCAAAAAGAAATTCCCTTTTCTCTGACATGAGCCTATTTGGTTTTCAAAAACTCTGGGGAGAGATATTTCATCACATCATGTTATGATTATCATTGTTATAAGAATTTTATTTTCCTTAGAGACTCCACCAATAGAAACTACTTCTAAAATGTAAGGCTTTTAAGCAATAGAAAAGAACAGAAATGACTTATAATGACAAGACAACGTTGCTGAAGATGTAAGTCCCAGAACTTCTCTACTGCATACTGTCTTCCCCAACTACTTACTTGACACTTGCTGAATTATTCATAAATGAAAAAAGTGTACATTAGACTTGGTGATTAAAATCATTTAAAAATAATTCATTTAGCTAGTTTCTATCTGTTGAATTAATAGGAATGCCAGCTTTGGGGGAGGATTTCCTAGAGAGTGAGAGAGTGATCTGTGATCCTATTTTCTTCAGAATTAAAGCCGGGTTATGATCAATAGGGGAGTAATTGCTATATATATCCCCTCTTCTCAGGATCTGTCAATGTAATGACCGGATCCCTTGTGTTAGTTACTCTGGCTAGATAACAAATCACCCCACAATTTAGTGGCTTTTAATAATACTTATTTACTATCTCTTATGGTGTCTGTGGGTTAAAAATTTGCCTGTGGCTTGCTTGGAGGAGTCTAGCTGAGGGACTTCCATGAGGTTGCAGTCAGATGTTGGCTGGGACTGCAGTTATTTAAAGTGTTGACTGAGGCTGGAGGATCCACTTTTAAGGTAGCTTCCTGACATGATTGGCCAGTTGGTGCTGGTTGTTGGGGGGAGGTCTTTGTTCCTCTGTCCACGAGGCTGCTTGGGTATCCTCATGGCATGGTGGCTGGCTTCTGAGAGAGAAGTCCAAGAAACCAGGCTAGCAGCTGTTGTACTTGACCTGGCCTCAGAAGTTACACCTTGTCATTTCTACCATATTCTGTTGAAGTCACACATGGCCAAAAGGAACAAAGATCATAAGGAACCATTTTAGAAGCTGGTTACTCCACCCTCCTGCTTTATACACTTGGAATCGTGGCCATAATCAAAATCTGCTGCAATGTAATGAAAACTGTCTCTCTTCTCTCTCAGAATTTAAGTTTCTCTGCTGCCTTCTTCCTGTCATTCATTTTCTTTTTCTTCAGTACACAGGTTTTAAGAATTTTTATTTTTATTTTTTACCATTTCTATCCCCCTCACCCTGGTGTGTACGTTTGGTTGCTGCATTATTTGTTACCGCAGGACAAACCACACCAAACCTTAGTGGTTTAAAGCAACAACTATTTATTTGTTTATAATCATGTGGATCAGCAGTCTGGGCCAGGCTAAGTTGGGTGGTATGGGGGTCATTGTCTTGCCTGCAACCCAAGTCATCTGACAGTTTGAACGGAGCTGGATGGTCTAAGGTGACCTTACTCATGGGTCTGGTATCTGGCAGGTTATCAAACCCTCGATTCTTCTCTGTGTTGCTCCTCCGGTAAACTAGCTTGGATTCATTCATATGGAGCTTTTGGAGATGCAACAACATCTAGGAGAGGGCTTAAGCACTTTTCAGTTCTCCTCTTTTATTGTGTTTTCAAATATTCCATTGGCTAAATGATGTCATATGAGCAAACCCAGATTTATGTAATTGAGAAATTGATGTCACTTCCTGATGGGAGGATTGGCATAGTCCCATTGCAAAGGGAAGTGATACAGGATGGGAGGAAGCATTATTATGACCATCTGTGCAGTCTGCCGAAGTGGCTTTCCACTCTCCTTTGGGATAGCCTCTCCTTATCTATATTACCCTCTAAGCTATACACTCCCTGAGGCAAGGACTTTGGCTGGGTTATATTTTTCTATATCCCTAGCATGTCTTCCACTGTTGCATAAATATTTATTGAATTGGATTGAATGTAAAAACGCTTCCTAAAAAAAAAAAAAAAAAAAGATTGTGGAAAGGGCAAGTGGAGAATGAAATTCAGACTCATGCTCTATTGACAATTTTGACTGGATTAGTTATTTAAACACTTGCTCAACCCAGGCAAACAAAACCATGAGATTTAAAAAAACTCAGTTATTAGTTGTTTGCCTGAGCTGACTAGCTGTTTTGTCAAAAAGGTGGGATAAATTGTGGGTGTGTAGGCAAAATAAAAGTACCATGTGCCAAGCAATGTCAGTTGATAATACTTTCTAATTGCTAGTTCACATTAAACAACTTTTCAAAGTTTATTATTGAAATGCTCTAAGAATATATCAGATGGTTAAGAATGTTGTTTCCATTGAATTAGTTCTTAAAGTAACAAGGTTTATTCGTGGCAACAACACCTCTACTTTTAGTATTCAATTTAGGATTATTTATGTTTTATTCATCTATGGCAGTGGTGTTCAATTTGCGACTATATATACATATGTTTAATATTAAAAATATTTCAGATGAGACTTCAGAATCTAAAATTCCTAATTTTCTTTGATTTTTTTGGGCTAGAATTCTATTGAGTGGAATTGCAGTGTGGCAATTCCGATTATTTTATCCTGATTAAAGTTATGGAATATCTGATTAATGAAAAAATAAAAACAAATTGATGTGTGTATATTGGAGCTTATTAAGTAGATACATTTTCATAGCATGAGGTCTATGGAGAGAAATAGTAAAAGAAGCTGTCTGATAAAAGTTGGGAGATTGAGGGCTATGTTAAATGCTTTAAAATATGGGGTAGCCACTATAGCTGTAAAAAGTAGGTCTCATGAAAATCATGTAAATTAAGACAGTTAGTTATTAATAGAGCTGGCTGTATTCATTATCTATTGCTGTGTAAAAAAATTATCCCAGAATGTAGTAGCTTAAAATGATAATGATCATTCATTTTCTCTCATGAGTCAGGAATTTAGACAGGGTATCATGGGATGGCTTGTTTCCTCTCTGTAATGTCTGGAATCTCAGCTGGAAGAATTGAGAACAGGGGCTGGAGTAATCTGAAGGCTTATTTGTTTGCATGGTTGATGCCAGGGGGCTTAGTAGGGATTGTTAGTCAGAATACCCATACAGAGCCTTGGTCTGGTCTTCCTCACAAAATGGTAGCTGGATTTCAAGGATGAAGAGAAAAGAAGAGAGAGAGAGAGAGAGAGAGAGAGAAGAGAAATTGCTGCTTATGACCTAGCTGTAGCAGTCATGTATTGGTACTTCTGCTGCATTCTATTCATGTAGGCATTCACAAAGTCCGGCCCAATGTGTAGGGGTGGGAAAATAGAATTACTGTCTTAACAGGGAATGGCAAAAAGTTGGAAGCACATGTGGAACCAGAAATATTGCTGTGGCCAATTTTGGAAAATCTAACCTGCCGTTATGGAGCCACCAGAAGTGGTCATGATCACATTGGTTTTAGACTCATTAGGCTTTTAAAAAACATATATACTAATATGGGATTTTTTGACTTGTGGTCTGAATAATGAATATGACTAATAATGTTGGGCAGAATCCAGAGTGTTGATTCTAGGGGGAAGGCATTAATTAGACCATCTTTCAGAGAATTCAGAAAACATGAGCAATAATTTTTTGTTGTATTGGTGGTACATTTTTGTTGCAAGTGGCGAAACTGAACTTCAGTTGGTTTCATCACAGACAGGAGTTTATTAACTTACACAACTGAAAAATTTGGGGGGGATAATGCTTACTGTAAGTACAACTGGATAAAGGTCTCACACAGGGTGTCAGGAATCCAAGTCTCTCCATCTCTCAGCTTTACTTTCCAATTTTTATTTTTCAGGTAGAATTTTCTTAAGTCTTAGAAAAAGAAGCTAGCCATAACTCTAGGTTTCTATCCTTACAGCTTAGCAGCTCTTATTGAAGCAAAGAGTCTTTTCCCTAATAGTTTCAGCCATAGTTCAGAGCACTGAGACACATAGTGCTGGACCCTGAAAAAATGACTACGAATGATCTCTAAGTAGTTATGACTCTGACTGACAAAGCTTGAATCATGTGTGCATCTGAGCTAGTGGTTGGGTTGGTCATTGAACTGAGATACATAGTCTACCTTGAACTGGCCATTCACAGCAATAGTAGGACTGGATGCCTGTGCAGAGAACACTTTCTCGTCATGATAGAAGGGATGAGTTTGGAGGTTGACAAGAAAGCACTGAAATACCCAAGGATCAGTTCTGTAGGGAAGGAATCAAGGGCTGGAGCCTGTTGGTTGACTTAGTGAATTATGCATCAGTCTGACCTCATTCTCATGTATTTATTTGATACATCATTATTGAACATCTAATAAGTGCCAGGAACACAATTTTATATGTTTAGCTAGTAATGCAGCTTGATTCTAAGTGAGAATCAGAGGCCTGGGGTGAAGCTGGTAGAAAACAATTACATGAGGGCCTCAGAGCCTTTTGGAAAGTTTCATGCTGAGAGCAGGTATGTGTTAAGGAAAGTGAAGCCTTTACAATTGTAGATGAGAGGCAAGGGCAGATAAGAATTTCCCATTCAGAACAATTCCCTAAGCCTAACCTCCTTTGATTTACATATGAGTTCCAAAGAAAATTGTGGGAGTCCAAGTCAGTCTCCAAAGTTGCTATAAGACAAATAGCGCAGCATTGCAACCTCCGCCAGAAGACAGAAACCCAAAGGAAAGAGGAACATTCTCCTACTTTGCAGCTGAATAACTGGGTAGCATCTGTATCTTGAGTATTGTGGTGTCTCAGATAGGGCAGGAAATAAGAGTTTCCAGTTATAATTCCAGCAGGCATATGTTCAGGCTGGTGGGAAAATATTTATTTATAAGCTTATGCGTGCTAGTCCCTGGGTACCCAAGAATACCTGGGAATACTTTTTAGAGCAGGAGAGTGAAGGTCACAACCATAAAAATATGAGTTTTTATATGTGGGGGGGGGGCATTTGCATTATATATCATTTGGTGTAGTTCAGTAGTTTTCAGTTTTACTGGGATATATTCTTTGTTCTTTAATACAAGGGCTGTGGAGTGGACCAGAACCAAGGAGACTTAACTTTAAAAAGTCTGCATTTCAGACTGATGCCTGAAAAACCATAGTAACATCCAGGGACATGTTGAAAGTAATCACTATTGTTTTTCAGATATACTGATTACATAATCTGCAATTTAAAAGGTGACCATAATTATCTAATGAATCTTCTGGGATGTTATGTCAGAGATGTTTGGCCTTGTGTAAGATCCTGCATGGAAGATGGTCAAATATAATTCTTTTAAAAACTGCTTTATTCTCAGATACATTAAAGACTTTAAAGGAATTTAATTAGCATTGTGCTAGGCCAGAAGATATAAAGAATGAGACAGAATATTGAGATTACAGAATAGTGGGCTCTAATAAAAGTATGTTTAAAGTGTACCATGGGGAGAAAATGAAAACAGACAAGTTCATGGAGGAACACATTTGAATTTGGCTTTGAAAGATGAGTTGCAATTTTATGGATTGCAGGGATGATCGAAGAGCCCATTCAAGGTAAAGGAAACAGACACACAAGTAGCCCTGTGTTTGGAAAGAGTGAGTAGTTTTGGGGCTAGGGCACAAAGTGTTGGAGGTAGGCAGGGACAGAGTATAGAGGATCTTTTGCATCTTGCTTATGAGTTTAAACTTGATCATGTGAGACATTAGAAGCCATGAAAATATTTAAAATTTTTTTAATGTTTGTTTATTTTTGAGACGGAGGGAGACAGAGCATGAGCAGGGAAGGGGTGGAGAGAGAGGGAGGCACAGAATCTGAAGCAGGCTTCAGGCTCTGAGCTGTCAGCACAGAGCCCGACGCAGGGCTCGAACTCGTCAACTGTGAGATCATGACCTAAGCCAAAGTCAGACGCTCAACTGACTGAGCCACCCAGGTGCTCCAGGAGCCATGAAAATATTTAAATGAAAGAGGGGCATAACTTGATCTTTGTCTCAGAAGCATTACTTTTCCATCATTTTAGAGGACTGGGAGTGGTCAAGATGAGGGAGAAAGGAACTAGTTAGTTTATCATTCATAACCCGGGCTAGAAATATCTACTGCCAACCCAGAAATGTCCACCTTGGTTCTTGGTAACAACGGGGAGCTGGAGGAGGAGGAGTGGAGCTTTGAGAAAAACCGATCAATTGTGTATTCATCAAGCAAACCAGATGAGACACTATGTACTTTTATTTACCTAATTTGTATTGTATACACTCTAACAGGATCTTACATTTTAGGTAGTTGGATGTGTTTTGTCAAAGGAATGTTACCACAGAGGTGTGCAACCCCACTGCATATTGTCTTGGTTGGTGATGGCTGCATGCTTACCAAGCAGTAGTACTTTATGTTTGGGGTTTGCTCTGGGCCTGTTTCAGATTTCATGATGATAATGAATGTGAAAATGAATTAATAGTTTACTATTTTTAATACAGCATGAATTTTACTTGAGTATGTCAAGAAGATAAGGAATAATTAACTTTTGAACAGGTTGAATGAAAGGTTTCAAATAGGCTGCCTTTGCCAGAATTTATTCTATGTTGACGTTCTTAAGGTTCTTAAATATTCTATTTATTCTATGTTAAAGTTCTTAAGGTTGTTTTATTATACAACTAGGGCTGAATTTTTAATGTCAAAGTATGATTCAAAATGTAAACATTCACTTAACAAATGTTTGAATAAATACATATTATATGGGAAAGCCTCTACCTCTATAGCATTTCCACCCTTGGATCAATTCCCAAATGAAAATTTAGTCTAGCTTTAAGTTCTGGAGGCAATCCTGTGCCTCGTCTAGGAAAGTTAAGAAGCCTCAGGTAGATAGCTTGGGTGGAGCTATATTAAGGTCTTTGGACAGCTATTAATCTGCTCTAGTGTCTTTAATTTATTAACTAGAATCCTAAGACCAAGTCCAACCTTGTATCCCAGTTTCAGTACCATTTTAATCCTCTCCTTTGTCTTAACTCCTGCTTTGATAATTAATTTAGTATTTCTGTTCCTTGAGATTGTGACTCTGACCTTATGACTACGTAGGATTCAAGTCTTCTCTCTGGGGCCATGCTGTCTGCTACTGAGCCTCTCAGACAAATTCAACCATGTCTATATCAGCTGCCTCTCTACTCTGCACTCTGCTTCCTGGGGGAATTCAATCCTGTTCCATGCAGATAGCTAGTTCATATTGCTGGTTCTCAGCGTCTTTTGACTTCTTCTGTCCATTTGCAGACTGTTTTCTCATTCTAAAAACAAACAGACCACAATATTCTATATTTACTCTAGAATATTGATTTTGAGACAGATTTCTTTAGAATCTGTGGTGATATTTCAAGAATTCCATGTTTAAAGTTAATATGATTTTATGTAAAATATTTTTGATTTATAATAAGCCCACTCCAAACTGTTAACTTTATGGCGGTAGAGCATGAATTCTGAAGTCAAGCTACTGGGGTTTGAGTCCCAGCTTCAACATAAATCACTTGAGTGTCCTTAGGGAAGTTGCTTTTCTCCTCAAAGTTTTGGTTTTCTAATATATGAAATTGTTATAATTGTGGCACTTGTGGGGTAAAATGAGATTATCTAAGTAAAGAACTCGTCACAATGCTTGAAGTATTGGGTAGCAAATATTGTTAGTGGCCCACTTAAGTTAGTCCGGCCCTCTGACAGTTTTTGTAATTAAATGTGATTGGAACACAGCCACACCCATGTGTTTACATATTGTCTATAGCTTTTTCATGCTGCAATGACAAAATTGTATAATGGTGACAGAGACTATGTGGCCCACATGTCTAAAATATTTATTATTTGACCCTTTACAGAAAGAGTTTGCTAACTGCTGGCTTAAATCGTTATTTTTTCTTTTACTTGAGATTGAAAGCATCCCAATGAATACATTAAAAATTTTCAATAAATAATAGCTATTATTCCAATAAAAAACTATGCAATGGAGCTACCTTCTTTTTTCCTAGTCTTCTACATAAATCTCCCATCTCCTCTTGTTTGAAGAGCATTCTGAGATGGCAAAGAAAATAGATTGTAATAAGCAAACAATTGTATTTTCATTTTGCAAATATTTATCCGTGGGAATCAGGGCTTTTATTTACACCATAAACCCAATTGTAAAAATATCAGAAATATGGGGCTCCTGGGTGGCTCAGTTGGTTGAGAGTCTGGTTCGTGATTTCAGCTCAGGTCATGCTCCCAGGGTTGTGGGATCGAGCCTCACATCAGGCTCCGTGCTCAGCATGGAGCCTGCATAAGATTCTCTCTCTCTGCCTCTGCCCCTCTCCCCAACTTGTGCATTCTCTCTCTTTCTCTCTCTCAAACAAACAAAAAAAAGGAAAAAAATGTATAAAAGTTTACATAGGGCTACATCTGTTAAATGTATCTCTGATTTCAAAATGAATGCTCATCAAAATCCATTCATTTTCTTTATTCATTAATCTTATAAGGAAACTTATGTACATAAACTTATGCATATGCTTTAAGATATTCAACTGTTTTAATTTTTAATGTTTATTTTTGAGAGAGAGAGAGACAGAGCTCAAGAAGGGGAGGGGCAGAGAGAAAGGGAGGCAAAATCCAAAGCAGGCTCCAGGCTCCGAGCTGTCAGCACAGAGCCTGACCTGGGGCTCGAACTCACAAGCTGCGAGATCATGACCTGAGCTGAAGTCAACTGAGCATCCCAGGCACCCCTCAAGTGTTTCATATAACAAGATACCAAGGAAGATGCTTGGGAAAAAAAAATTCTGTTCCTCAAAATAAGGTTGAATGGATGTTGGAAAAATTTTAATTGGCTACTTGACTTAGAAATGAGGCCCCCATTCTTGAGATCTTTAGTTAGTTCTGAAGCTTTTTTGCCTATCTTAAACTGGTTGAAGTGATTTACAAGTTATAAGAAAGGGCACCTATCATTCTGGTTACCTGCCTTTGTAATACCAAAAGGTATTTGTAATAGGAGAATGATGAGTGGTTAAGTTATCACTTCCCCTAACTGGGTGAATGATCTTGGTCAAGTCCCTTCAGCTCTCCAAGCCTTGGTTTACTATGGCAATACCTTAGCAGCTACAGTGAGGATCAGAGGATATTGATCTCTGCCAACATACACTTATTACTTCATTTCATAGATTTGACACTACACTATGTTGTATAATGCATGTAGACATTCTGATGATTATTACTACTAGACTGAAGACAGTGGAGTTAAATTGTTTTTGTTGGCATTAGTTCTCAATAATTAACTAAATAACATAAAGCCTTAAACTATTGAGTCAATCATGGGAAAATAACATTATAAAAAGAATACATGATTGGTTAAAAAGAGTATAAATCCCTATCCTGGGTATTCTACAGGACTCCTAATTGCGTGTGGCAAGATACAAAAACAAAAATTACGTAAGTTTGCTTTAGGGGAAACAAATTCAATGGCAAACAAACTGAAAAGCATAGAATGTACAATTGTGAGAGCTCTCTGGCATGACGAGGTATAGGAGTCAAACTATGTTTTTGTGATCTCTCTCTCTCTCTTCTGCTCCCTCTCTCAAGCATCTCTTTCCATTTTTGCTTTGCTTTTCTCAGTGGTGGTTTCATTCTTAGCCACATTTTCTTCCCATCATGACATGTAATAGGTCCAGTGTAACATCCTACCTGTTTAGCGATTTCAGTAAAAGTCAGGTGTCATTTTGTTATTGCTATGAACAAAAGGACTTAGGTTACATTCCTCAGAACCAGTTGTTAGGTCTGGCCCTACCAAATCTCAAAGGCTGAGACTAGAATAAGGGTTGGTTTTCCAAAAGGAGGGCATAGCTTCTTTCACCATCAACTGGAATGCTGAGAAGATGCCCATGACTAAGTCACACTTCCTAAGTATATGATCTCAGACAATTTCTTGGCTTTTCTGAACTTTCGATCCATTACCTTCTATTGGTAAGAATAGTTATTCCAAAGGGTTAGGTGATAATTAATGGCTGAAGGTATTAATAAACTGCCCGGAGTAGCTGGCATTAGGTACCCTTCATCCATCTAATTCTTCTCTCTGTTTTTAGTGGCGTGGAAATACGATTTTTAAGGAAGGCAAGTGTAAAATAGGAGTCACTCTGAAATTTCTACCATAATTTCACTTTCCTTTTGATCTCACATGTTTATAAATAGAAATCATGAGCATCTGTATAATATTTCCTTTAGGTCTGGGCTACTTTAGGTAGCAAACAGCCATAACTTGTGCACAAGGGGATAACTTTAGCTCTTGTGTTCTTTTAGGACCTTGTGATACTCAGGTCATTCCATTTACCTACCCAGTGGAAGATGTCATCCTCTAACTGCCCATGTCAAAATGTCATCAGAGGCAGAAATGCCTCAACAAACTCAATATCTGTTGCCTCCTAGAGAATGTTAGCCACCCCAGGCACAGGAATCAAGTGAACTGCGGGACTATCAATCAATGAGTTGATTCGTAATTTGCTACTCTCCTGCTTTGTCCTGTTAATGTGAGGACAAAAGCTGTGGCAATATTGACAAAATCTGAAGAATATGTAGCAATTTGAATGTGTTGTTTGTCGGAATGAAGCCATGGTTATGTAGCTTTAGAAGTGTTAAAAGTAATTAGTTGTAACTGATCTTGACTATCAAAGAAATGCATGGGAGGCAGGTTGTGGGATATCCTTTTAGTTCCTGATTGATTTTTGCTGTAGGTTGTTTTTTGTAATTTTTCTAATAACAAACACTGTGTGACAATAGCCTTCCTTCTAGCATGTTGTGATCCTCGGTTTCTTGGTCCTGACATAATCTATTAGTGTCTGCATTAGAAGCTTAGGTAAAAACACAGAGCTGGTCAAGTTCCATTACAAAGAAAACCTTTGTTTAACAAAATGGTTCCCAAGTCTTTTTCTGTGGCATAATTAATTCAAGTAGCACAGAATAAAACATTTTGGTATCACAAAGTATTTGGAGATTCTCTTCAAATTCCTCTTAAGTGATTACAAAATCATTCATTGCTTATTCAACAATTTAAAAATATCTACTGTGTTTACTGCTTGGCATTGAGCCTATAGCAGTGGATGAAATAAAATCCCTGCTCTCAGGGACATCACATTCTAGTGGATGGCAAAAACACTTGTATTAGTTTGCTTGAGCTGTCATAACAAAATGCTATACACGGAGTGGCTTAAACAATGGAGATTTATTTTCTCATGGTTCTGGAGGCTAAAAGGCCAAGATCAAGGTCTCAGCACATTTAGTTTCTCCTGAGGTCTCTCTCCTTGACTGGCAGATGCACCCTCTGAGTCTTCAGAGGATTTGTCCTCTATGTGTGCATGCCCCTGGTGTCTCTCTCTGTGTCCAAATTTCCTCCTCTTGAAAGGACACTAGTCAGATTTGATTAGGGCCCACTCCAACAGCTTCTTTTTAACTTAATCATGTTTCTGAAGTCCCTGCCTCCAAATAGAGTCACATTCTGGGGTACTGGGGAGCTAGGGCTTCAACATATGAATTTTGGGGGATACGATTCAGTCAAGAACAACAATGAAAATGAAACCAATGACTATGCATTTTTTAAGATGGTACCCCAATGATATAAAGAAAAATTAAGTAGGGTATATGATGGGGTGGTGAAAGGGCATTGTTATAATCAGAATGGTCAGAAAAAGGCCTCTCTGTTGGAATAGCATATGAAGAGAAATAAAGAGAAGGAGTAAAGCATGGGAATATCTGGGGGGAGAAGTGTTTTAGGCAGAGGAGATGGAGTAGAAAAAGAGCCAAGAGGCAATGTGGCTGGTGTGGAGAGTGTGAAGGGCTGAAATGAGATCACAGGTAACTGGGGCCCATCTTAGAGCTCTTAGAGGGCTACTTAGAAAGGGATGGCATCTGCTGGGGATAACAGGTTACTAAACCCACCATCAAGGTTCAGTGTGATCTATGCTAGTAGGGTTCTTCAGGGTGTTATGGGTAGGGTGGCCACAAAATTTGTGGGGCTCAGTGCAAAATGACAGTGTCAGGCACCTTGTGCAGATGTCAAGATGGTGACAGCAGGATATTAAATCAAGTGTGGGCCTTCTGGTTATAGTTCCTTGTGCAGTTGCTCAGGTCACATGCCCTGGCTGAGGAAATATAAGAGAGACATAGTTGGCTCTACACAGCTGCTTCTTCAAAAGTAAAATACATAGTGTGGGGGGACACCTGGGTGGCTCAGTCAGTTAAGCGTCCAACTCTTGATTTATGTTGAGGACATGATCTCATGGTTCCTGGGATTCAGCCTCACATTGGGCTCCGTGGTGGCAGTACAGAGTCTGCTTGGATCCTCTCTCTCCCTCTCTCTCTGCCCCTCCTCTGTTCAGTAATTCTCTCTGTGTCTCTCTCAAAATAAATAAACATTTTAAAAAAAGTAAAACACATGTTTGGAAGTTGTTTAATCTTATGGAAAGTGATTGCCCAGAATTTAGAATTGACATCCTTAGTAAATTCCCAGCTTCTTTGTTTTCTATTAGTCAGGGTTCTCCAGAGAAATAGAACCAGTAGGAGATTATATTTATATGAAAAGAGATCTATTGTGAGGAATTTGCTCATGCAGTTGTGGAGGGGGAGAAGTCTCACCATCTGCATCTGCAAACTGGAGACCCAAGAAAGCCGGTTGTGCGACTTAGTCAGTTGGAAGGACTGAGAACCTGGGAGCTGATGTAAATCCAAGTCTGAGGACAGGAAAAGATGAGAAGAGGTGTCCCAGTTTGAATAGTGAGGCATAAAAAAAGGGGATGAATTCCTCCTTCCCCTGCCTTCTGTTCTTTACAGGCCCTCAGTGGATTGGATGATGCCTACCCACATCTAGGTACCTACCTAGAGGGTACCGATTCAAATGATAATCTCGTTGGAAATCCTGTCAGAGACACACCTAGAAAAAAATGTTCCATCTGGGCACCCTGTGACTAGGTGAGGTGACACATAGAATTAACCAAAACAACCAGAGAGACCTTGGGCAAATAATGTAAACCAATTGGTCCTAGATTTCCTACCTGTAAAAGAGGAATAATTGGCCCTGTCTTAAAAGGTTTGGTTTTCGTCCAATTTAGCCAAATAATGGTGAAAATGTTTGGTAAACTATGGAATTCCATAAAAGGATTATGATTTAGTAATATATTTAAATTGCTTCTCCTTTATGTTCTGTTTTGACATCTCCTCCTTCCTGTAATTCCTGAACAAGGAGAGCATTTTGTGAACTAATGGTGATAATTTGCACTGGAAATAAAAATTATTCACCTCTTTTTTTATGCAGGAAATCAGTCTCATTATGCGATACGTTTTATTATGGGCAAGAAGCCCAGACGTCAGATTGAATGTTGTGCTTTGTCCCATGACAAAACTGAGACTGTATATCAATGGTCTTTATTCCTCTGCAGCAATTATTTGGTAAAATGAACCAATTCTAAGTGAGCCTGTTGTCCTGGCCTCCTCCCTCCTGCTTCTTTCCCTCTAGACAGTCATTTTTCTGCCTCTCTTGCCCAGCTCTCTCCCTAAAGAGCAGCTGTATTCATATGTCTCACCCTGAGAGGGCAGGCAACTGGCTGCCATCAAAGCCACTCTGTGGCCTGGCCAGTGGGGAGCCATGAAGAGCCATCTGCTCGCCTCTGCTGCAGTAACTGAGTGTCACCTCTGCAGTAGTCCTGTTTACAGAAGGATAATAGAGTTATTCTTAACTAAGTGCATTGTTTGCCGGAGAAAGGGGCATACTTTCAAGCAGTAAATAAGGAGGAAGATGTAACCAATGGTGGTAAGCTTGCATACTTGGCTGCATATCTTAGTTTTCCTGTAATCAAGTGAGAGATGACAGCAGGCACATGGGGCACATACCTCTGATTGAATACAACTTCAGACTGTGTGTCCCTGTCCATGCAAAGATAAATGGCAGGAATGCCTTATTTGTTGAAGTGAAAATTTGTAAAAAATATTTATTTTTAGAAGTTATATTAATGGTTTTAACCCCCAGATCTCCCGTTGTAGCACCCCCACCCCAGTCCTGTCTATTGTTCCTAGGGCTACACTTGCAGTGTGGGGTAATAAAGAAGCATGGGCTCTAGCCCCAGACAGGCTCATGTCCAGACCCTCACTCCCTTACTTAGCAGATAACTTATATGGACCAGTCAAAATCTTGGGATTGTTTCCTAATCTATAAAATCAGCATCAGAATACCTACCTCAAAATACTGTTGAAAAATTTGGAAGTAATCTAATGGTCTTTACAGGAGGTACTTGAATATAGTAGATGATCAGTAATCATTAGCTGTTACAATTAGCCAGTGTTTATTTATTTTTTTTTCAACGTTTATTTATTTTTTTTGGGACAGAGAGAGACAGAGCATGAACGAGGGAGGGGCAGAGAGAGAGGGAGACACAGAATCGGAAACAGGCTCCAGGCTCTGAGCCATCAGCCCAGAGCCCGACGCGGGGCTCGAACTCACGGACCGCAAGATCGTGACCTGGCTGAAGTCGGACGCTTAACCGACTGCACCACCCAGGCGCCCCTAGCCAGTGTTTAGATGACTGTTCTGCATTATTCTTACCTGTACATGAATACAAGAAACTCACCACAAGAAATGGAGGCATCTAACTAACCAGACAGTTTTGTTTTTGTTTTTGTTTTTAGTAACCAGGGAGTTTTGATGGTGGTTGGAAACTTGACTCGAGTTAGGTATTAGTTTAATATAATTCAATACACATTTATTAAGTAGTAATTATGGAAAAGTCACTGTACTCAGAGTTAGAGGTATAAAAATTAACCCTGAATTCAGAAGTTGGTGGAATAGTCAATATGTGCAGCTACTAAATTACTAATTTCTTTTCAATTGGGCAATACCTCATTTCTGTGTAAAATCCTCTTTGATTCTCTGTGCCAAAAATGTTGATAATTTAGTTAGTCCTGTTTCTTGATGACTGTTGTACTATAAAGCATTTCATTACTTGAGTAGAATTCAAAATTTTTGTTATAGTTTTCCTTTTGGGTGCTGGGTCTTGAGATATCTTTGAGATATCTCTTTCGTGATGACTTATACTATTTCTAAACGAAAGCATGGAAGTATTGAACCTAGTCTGGTGCTATACAAAGAGAAGATTCACAGCAGGTGTGAGTAAAAATGAGGAAAAGACAAAGAGATGAGACTTTAAAATGTCAAGAAATGAGAACGGAGTTAAAGGTGCAGCTTGGTGAAAAATGGTGCAAACTCTGGAGAAATATATAAAAGAAAATGGAAAGCAGAAAGGAATTTTTAAGTAAAGATAAATCCAAGAGGAAGAATATATTTATGTCTGAGAATATGGTCATGTCATAAAATCTTTTGTCTTACTTTGGTTTGAAAGGGGCTTTGTTACTTGAAAAGAGATTTTTTTTTAGTGACATTTGTGTCTTACCTGTATTCCTTAGAAGACTGGAGAATCTTGGTCGCTGATCTATTCATCTAGAGGATCAAATGGAAGTTTTACCAAAATTCTTGCTATTTTTATGCACCTGCCGCTTGATCTCAGTTGAATGTATGATGCCACTGACTGAACACGGCCATTCACATAAATTTTCTTTTCCATTGGGGCAGGATTAATATTCTCATTTAGTTAAATGAGAACACCAGGGATCACTGCCACAGCAGTCAAAAGATTTTGAGATTGTTCTGTTGATAGAACTTTCTTTCTAGTTCTCTTTGTAAACAGTGGCTTCTTATTCTTGAAACTCTAAGCAGTCAGTAATATCTAAATAATAAATGCAACAGGAGGATTGGAGACAACTTTTCTCAGCATAAATGTGTGCTTTGATCTCTCACATTGTTTCCTGAACTGACATTTGAAGATTTTTATTTTGAGGTATAGATTCAACACTGAAGTGTAACACATCATGGTTTTGACCACAGTTGAGTTGCACTCTGTAGCTAATTTGCTCCTTCTCTTTAATTTACTAAAGAGCAAGATATTAGAAAAAACCTTGGAAAGTTTTCAAGGGAATTGTTATACTTTCTAGCATTGTGTGGTGTTTATATTTTTATAAGCCTACTATGGCGTTAGAGAAAAATCTGAAGGGAGCTTCTCTTGGAATGCGTTTATCAATAAAATGATTGCAAAATAAGTTTCCTTTCAGGGTTTTGAAATGACAACAACTTCCCATTTTTCATAAACATGTCTGACTGGTTAAAAACAAAATTAAAATGATTTTTATGTGCCTTCAAGATATTTTTGTGGAAATAATTTTTTATTTTTGTTTATTAATAAAAAAGTTACAAGGCCAGTGATGTTTGATCTTCTATCGTTATTTATGAATATTTTCCCCTGGAAAATTCACATGATAAAAAGCAAATTTCCTTTTCTTCCCTTCAGAATATCTATTTTCCTTGATATTAATCTGACCATAAACAGAGCTATGAGACATACTAAATCCTATTTCTCAACACCAAAGACACAACATAGAAAATAATCAAGAGATCCTCAAATCAAATTTTGCTGACAGTCCTGGGAGGACTATTAGAGTCAATCTTCAAGTTTCTAATAGTTCTTTCAAATGACCTAGAGAATCATTTGATACCTATTTACTCATCACAGTTGAAAAAATGATAGAAAAATGAAAGTACTAAGCCAACAGGAAGCTTTGAGAAGTTAAGCATTATTATTGTAGCATTATTATCAATTTGAGTCATTATAGTAGTAATAATTGAAACTGTTCATAACCACAGAGAGGAATTTATGGCCAAAAGTATAAAAAGTATTTTGTTAGGGCTGTTAGTCAGGGCTTTTCACTGGAACAATGTCTATTGAATAAAATATATTATTAAAATTGGTTTCTCATTCTTAGGAGAATATTTTTAAAAGATCTGTTGCTGCATATGTTATTAAAGTAACTGGTTCGTGAGGAAAGAACAGATTTTGTTCGATAGTCTTAAATTTGAGTATTAATGTCCTGATTAAACCAAAAATCTTCATGGATGATTCCCAAGAATAAAGACTTCACTGGTCTCTTTAAAATGAGGATTCTAAGGCAACTTGCCAGATTCAAACTCTGAATTGGTTGTGCAGCATAGATTAAAACTTGGACTCTTTGACCTCCAGTCTTTTCCTTGTCTATTCTACTTTACTTGGTTATATCACACTCTTAATTCCTCCTGGAGCTTAGAGACCAGGGGAAATGGAATGAATTAAAGAAGAAACATGCAAATAGTTCATACAGAATTCACAGAATGGGTCCAAAAATTAATGGACCATTTTCACTGAAAATAATTCATCTCCGAAAAGGAAAAGGCTAAGCAGAGAGGGGAAGGGTCTTTTTGTGTGAAATTCACTTGTTCGGACTTGCTGAGTACTTACTTCCCTTCATTTGTCCAGACACACTTATTCCCTTCTCAAACAGGCTGCTGTGCTATGGAATTGCTTCATGCCCTTGTAGAAATGCTAAGGCTCTTGGCAGGGACAGATGATTATCTCTCCACAAGATCTCTTTACTGGTGCTTGTGGCTACCACAATGATTTTTAAAATATATATTTTTTAATGTTTATTTTTGAGACAGAGCATGAGTAGGGGAGAGGCAGAGAGACACAAAATCTGAAGCAGGCTCCAGGAACTGAGCTGTCAGCACAGAGACTGACGCGTGGCTTGAACTCATCAAGTGCGAGATCATGGCCTGAGCTGAAGTCAGACGCTCAACCGACTGAGCCACCCAGGCGCCCCATTTTTTTTTTAATGTCGCTTTTATTCTGTGATTTGGAATGCTGCTCTGGATACTTGATTCCCAGATATCTGTCTCCTTGTGTGGGTGTTGCTTCTTTATTATCATTGTTCATCTGTTTTAGCCCACAACATTACCGTAAATTAAGATGTGTCCCTAAATTCTGGGGTGGGTATTACATACTTTATTTTTCTCTCCACAAATAACTTATTTAGCTGTTAAGCACCTGGGTTCTACTTTAACTAATAATTTCCAGGACTTCTTCCACTTTGATATCTGTCCCATGCTCTAGGTTTACCGCAGTTGGTTCTCTGTTTCTTACCTTGTCTCTGAGATCTACTTGTCTCCCACTGTTTCAGAACAAATATTTACCAAAACCTACAGGAATGTCCTCTGGATTCGTTAACAACACTGCTTCTCTCCTTCTTGAGAAGTCCTGAACAAATATTTCTTCACCATGTAGTTGGTCCGTGTACCCAACTGTCAATACGATGATAAAGAACAACAACAACAACAACAAAAGGAATCCTGAAGGGTAAAAGTTTGACTGATGCCAGAGTTTTCTATTCTCTCAGCTTATTAACCACGTTGGTTTAGATATGGTGGGTATGAATTGCTCTGAGTCTGAGGAAAAGTTTATATATATCCCTGAAAAAAACAAACAAACCTGTTTTGTAACTGTGTATAGTAGTAATATTGCTGGGTAAAACCAGGTGCCAACCAAAAAGCCTAGCTTTGAAGGAAAGCCTCATAGTTGAGTTATGAGACAGCTGGAGAGCAGCAAAATAGATATAGATCCATAAGCCCTGCAGGAAAAACAACTTTAATCAGGGCCTGACACATTGGGTGATTGTAACGAAGTCCCTTGGTATGTGTAAGCCCTGGATCAAATGGGACCAATTGACTATTGACAAGCGTTACATTAGTGCAAAACTGGATGAAAAACGGGCTATGGCCCTGCACAGACTCCAATAATGAGAAATGAGTTTCTTGTAAAAGAAAAGGAGTTGGTTTGTTTTAGGAAAACATGTGTGCATTGGCCCAGGGGATACCTCTGATGGACTGAAATTCCCTCGGTGCAGTCTTCAGACACGGTAGTGGCATTTAGGGCTGTCTTTCCAAGCCTCTGCATGTGACAGGCCTCTTTGACTCCTTAAGTTGATTCCATGGTTCTGAATACCAGTAGCTAATGCTGGCAGCCTGGCCCAGGAACGGGAGTATTGTCCTGCCCTGAGAGCCCCTCAAATGGATTTTACAAGGGACTGGTGCATACCATGCATCTAGGTGCAGTGAGGCATGTTTCTAGCACTTTTCACAGATCATCATAAATTAATTTGAAATAAGCCTCTCTCCTCCCACAAAATATAATACCAGAGAAAAACTGTCATCATGGTTTTTCTGTAGCATAGTGCCTGAGGGGGTAAAAATCATTTTCTCTGGCATTTGTTGACTGGCCACGTGACAGGTGCCAAATGCTATGCTGTCCATAAATGCGTGGCATGTGTGTCCAATTCAAAATAATTTGTAGTTTGGAGTAGATTCTTCACACCTTCAGCTCTGAACCTGAAAGAATGGAAAGAGCTGTGCCTACTCGGATTTGAAGCTGGGTGTCATGTAAAGTCCCAAACTGATGTGTCAGGAACCCCAAATGTCCTGTCTTTGCTGTTCTGTACTGCAAATGAAATGATGATTCTTGATAGTTATTCTGGAAAAGATAAGAAGGGGCAAGTAGGACATACAGTCTTATTTTACTACTATGTGTGGGTATCTGGTAAACAATACAATAATGCAATATCCTCTTTAGTAATGCTGCAAGATGGGAAGCATGACAGCAGTTTTTCAGACCTTAACATTCGTAGTGTTTCTTTAACTTGTATGGAGCACCTGCTCTTTTCTACTTAGCAAAAATTTACTAAATTGATTATCTTAATCTAGGTTGATATCATTAGTTTTGTTTCCTTGTTTTCTTTTGCCTTACTGTATGGGGGGGGGGAAAGAAAGCCTTATTTGATTAATTGTGTTATGGTTGAAAGTGATTGTGGGTCAGAGAGAATAGGAAGCATTGAACTTAGGGAGAAAGAAAAGCAGAAGAAAGATGTTCTATCAGTAGCGGGTATCCAGGAAACTCAATATAAACTATCTTGTCAATGGTCTTCTCTCTTTCCTGCCTTGATCCTCTCCTGATTTCTAGAACTACCTATCGAACTTTCTAGGGACTACTCTTCTATATTCCATGGGTACCTCAAACATCAATGTCCAAACTTAACTGCTCGTTTTTCCCTCTGTGTTCATAGTCTCTATCTTAGAGAATGATAACTACCATTCTAGCAAAGACAGAAACCCGGAAGTCATCTCAGGGTATTTTGTCCACCTTCACTTTTACCTAATAGCTATAAATGGCTCATTGAGTTTTATCTCCAAAATTCCCTAACCTGTTATGGCCAAGTCTACTGCTTTAGCAGTTCTTGCTTGGATTACTAGGGAATGGCCTCCTTGACTCTATCCTCTACTCTGCTTTAATTCAGCCTTTGCCCTGCAGCTGTAGCCTTTTAAGTGCAAATATGATTACATCACTTCCTTGATGACATTTCCTTGGGAGTCCTTTTTGCCTACAGACTATGTTCAGCACCCCAAATTCTTAATGATCTTTCTGTGCTTGATTCTCTAATCTTATTTCCTACCACTGTACTCTGGGGTCCTTTCACCGTATGAAGAGAAGTTTTCAATCGGTACAGTGCTGTTTCATAATGCCATGTCATTGTATAGGCTATTTCCATTGCTGGAAGCACCTTCTGAACTTTGGAACATGGTTGGAGATTGCAAATCCATTCATCATGAACACATGTTTCTTCATCTGGAAAGCCCTCCATGATGTCTTAGTTCAATTTATTCTCTCTCAAGTCTTTGTAATGTCGCTGATTTCTCTGTTTCCCTCATTTATTCTAAGCTCTTTAGGATCAAGAACAGTGGTGTTTGTATTTTTGTAGTGTAGTACAGTCCCTGATATATGATGGATATTCAGTGTATATTTGTTGAATCAACATATGGATGCAGTGTTAAAGCAGAACTTCTTTGGGATGATGGATGAGGAGGTATCAGTTTGGAAAGAAACTTGCTATTGTGTTGGGGGATTTGGGAATCGGTACATTTAGGAGCTAAGTGAAGACTTGATCTTAATTCAGATTGGATTTAAATCTCTGGGGCATTTTGATCTTGAGGAAGCCAACAGGAATTGGAAACCTGTATAAGGGTGTAGAAGTAGTAACAGACAAAAAACTGAAGAAAGCCTTTTTTTTTTAAGTTTATTTATTTATTTTGAGAGAGACAGAGAGAGACTGTAAGTGGGGGAGGGGCAGAGACAGAGGGGGACAGAGGATATGAAGTGGGCTCTGTGATGACAGCAGAGAGCCCAATGTGGGGGTTGAACTCATGAACTGTGAGATCATGACCTGACCTGAAGCCAGATGCTTAACCGACTGAATAGTGCCCTCCAAAACTGAATAAAGACTTAAATTCCTCTCTCCTTTCCTCTCTTTCTACCTTCCTCCTTCTCTCCTTCTCCCTCTCTGTACAACAAATATATTATAGCATATATTTTAATATTTTAAGGTGGCTATGTTAATATATATGTGTGTGTTCATATATAACTAAAAAAAACCACCCCTTAAATACAGTATAATCTTTTCTTGCTAACTAGTTCTATGTTGATGTTGGTAATGATCTGAAAAAGAGTTTGGGCGTAGGGAGGGAAAAGGGAACTCAAGTAATGCTAAAAAGCCAGAATATATATTTTGAGAGCCAGCCCTAGAGGAGAGGAAGAAGCAGAGGCAGAGTACGTGGAGCTTTAGAACTTCATTCTCTGCCGGTCAAGGGAGTGGTGGATGCAAGGGCCAGAGGAGTCAGGGCGGAGTCGTGAGCCGGTGTTCCCACTTGCTCAGCTGTGCAGATACCATGGACAGAGCTAAGGCTGCATTCCTCTGAGTTAGGCAAGACACTGAAGAAAGTACCCTGTGTACATGTGGGAACATCTTTTTGTTTTGTTTTTTCCTTTTGCAAGTCAAACTGAACTAATTATGAACATCAGAATTGCCAAAAGCTTTTTCTAGCTCGGTTACCCCCGTTCATACTCTGAAGTTTTAGCAATGCTGAGAATTGACAGTCAACAGGTTATATATCCAAACCCAGCCTCTTGGGCTCTCTTAAATTGGAGAGAAGCACCTAGGGAAGAAAATGCATCCAGTGATTTCTGCAGTAGGGGGTTCATGAAAAGGTAGCTGAGGCTGCGAGGGATTTAAAGGCATATAAAATGGCAAGTAGGTTATCATTTGTGGGATACTCTTATTTTAGTGTGTAAATGCAAGTGTTATATTAAGATGGCTTTCACCGTGTGGCCAAAAAGCAATGTACGTGCTACCAAGAGGGAAACACCACCAGCTCCTATGTTCTAAGCACTAATCCAGGCACACTAACTTAGTCCTCCTCACAGCATTCAAATATGGGTTTATCGTCCTGATTTTACCACATAAGAAGGTGGGCTTCACATCTAGTAAGTGGCAGAGCTGGGTTCAATTCTGGGTATGGCTGACTGGGATCCCCGTTCACATTCTTTTCTCCATCCTGCCTTCTTTGCCATCACATCTTGGCTGGCAGCGGGAGAGGCAAATCTGACAGGGACTGTGAAAAGCCTGGAGTTTTCAGCCTGCTAGGCAAGCGGCAATGCCATAGAGGTAAGTCACTGTGAGCTCTGTCATTTATTTCTGTCTACTTTAAATCTCTTATCTGTAGGGCGAAAAGCATTTACAAAGCTTTCAGAAAAATGCTTTGTGATTACCAGCACTAGGCGAGCAATGGCTTGCCTGTTTTCCACAGATAGCTACAAAATATGTCTTTTAGGGAGAATTATCTGCTTCCTTCCACCTAGATTCATATACAAACACACTGACAAAAAATATGTTTTGGAAATCCCATAGTCCTAGGTGTTAGCAGATACTCTCTATTCTGGGATGCATTGAATCAGATGGAAAAAAAAAACTTGAAAAATAAAAGTAAACATTCAGTTGTAAATAAACAAATAAGAATTGTTACCTCTTCGTAACAAATTCCTGTTCTATGGTAATTTCTGTTAAAGCTTGGAATTCCAAGGTGTAATTCTACTGGTAAGGAGGAATCAGGTGTTTCCCACCAATGTGCTAAGTATTTTGGGGGGTTGGGGCTGGAGAAAATAGTAAAGAAAGGGGTACTAGCTCTTTCCCACTTCAAAAACATACCTGGCCATCTTGATGGGGTCTCCTTGAGTGATACTTTTACCTAGAATTGGCAACTCTTTTGGCCTGATGACAGCTTAATCTTCATTGTCCTTTGCACTTTTTCCACGTAGACTTCAGCTATGGGAATAATTCTTAACAAATTGCACAGCTGACCTTCTCTAAGTAGGCCCCTTCTGCATGGTTAGAAGATTTAGAATTGCACAAAAATATGATGATTCATGAAGCCCTGAATACCTTGGCCTCCTTGCTCTGATATCCCTTGTTGAAAGCATGGGCCCTGAGGTCTGCACTGTTTTCCCAGGTGGACCTGTGGAGCCTTCAGTCCTGGAGCTCAGGTCTTGCTGCAGCCACTCTGCTAATTCTCCTCTTGCTTGAGCTTCTGACTCAGGGAATTCCTGAGGGAGGAAAACCTGAGTCCTTGATAAAGAGCCAGTTTTTGCAATATTCCCACTGAAAAGAATGAACATAACCTTTAAAGAGTAGAGAATTTGTTATTCTAAGTCTGTTTTATAGTCCAAGCTTACCGATTCTATTTGAGATGTCTCTTCCTTGCAAGATACACTGTCCTGGCTGGAAAAGGCTTTAATACGCCAGGCATGGTAGGAAGGCTGCTTTGCTCAACTTTGCTTTGCTGTTAAAACATTAAGTGTAATCTGATGTGTCAATAGAGTCACCTCAGGTACTCAGAATCATTTTAATTCCTCTTACTGTCAAAACATACTGTCAATGCTGACACGAATTGGCATTAAAAATATATGCGAAATCACCTGGAGAACAGCAATTTTTACTGATAGGAGGTCTCTTTAAAAGCGGTCTCTGTCAAAGATTCAATTTGAACTATTTTTTGGCTTTGAATTTTATAGAGCAGCTCTTTTTTTTTTTTTTTTTAAACCTGACCTGCTTTGCATCATTCAAACCTATCAGTGGAGGAAAGAAGCTTTTCTTTTTATCTGACCCTATGGGAGATGTTGTACATTCCCAGTGTGTGCCCTGAAACAGATGTGCAAGATGACACATAAGTGGATGACATCACTCATGGCTAGTGATTAAATACTTCCCTGGGACTCACAAAAGGCACTCAAAAGAAAATGGAAAGGAGGAGTGATTATCAGGACTTATATACTCCTCCTGGGTGCATGATTTTGCCACTCTAGATAGATTTTAATATGGAGGAAATACGAATGACCAAAATGGAAGAATATAAATATGAAAACCTCAGATTTTGGTGTTGGAGAAGTATAAACCTAGAAATATACATATACATATATATGATTTTATTTGTAACATATTATATTTTATGTGCTTTGTATTTTATAACATGGGATATAAAATATATAAATGTATGTATGTGTAATATATGTAATATATATGTCTTTGCAATATATAAGTATATTCAGTGTATATTCTATACATGTAGTGTACCAGATCCCCAAGGAAATAGAAAAACCAAGAAGGAAATATTTTATTTTTTGAGAAGTGTCATATTCTTTTCTAACTTGCATACAGAGGTTATCTATGTGTTTTTTTTTAATACATATGTTACAGCATTATATTTGAAGAGCTGAAGCATTATTTATCAAATAATTCATGTATTAGCATTTGATGTATATATGTAAGTGTATATATATATGTGTGTGTATATATATATATATATATATATATATATATATATATATATACACACACACACACACACACACACATACATACATATATATATAAATTTGGTGCATACACAACTGTTTGTTTTGTTTTATTGTTTTGCTTTGCAGAGTCTTGGGTGGATAAATGACCTATTGAACTGAAAAGTGAACACCCTTGCATTTTAAGTTTTGAAAGCAATAGATTCCATTGACAGGATGACTAGATTTTCTTTGCTGTTTGAAATCTAAGAGCTGGTCATTCTTTTTCTATTTTGCTAATGTTAGCAGATTGTGTGTGTGTGTGTGTGTGTGTGATAGAGAGAGAGAGAGAGAGAGAGAGAGAGAGAGAGAGAGAGAGAGTCTGGCAGCAAATCACTCAGCTGACCTTTTTCGTAATCAACTACAATGAGCAGAGTGTGTGTATATGTGTGTGTCCCTGCACTTTTGGTGTGATAGACAGTTTGCTTAAATATGTGGGAAAAGTTAATCCCACTGCCCCTGACCTTTGGCACAGGAACCTTGTGCTTCCAGTAGAAAGTGTGGTAAATGCCAAGTCCTTTGGGCAGAAGATGTTTGCATTAATGTTTTCTATGCTGGAGCCTGAGCCATAGATTTTCTGTCAGCCGTCCTTTGCACTGCTGATATGGAGTAGGTTGAGTTGTATATAGAATATAGTGCCCGATGCCATCTGTTTTGACACCTTGACTATTTTAACCCCAGCCATTGTATTAAAGGAGAATGTCTTCCACTCCCTATCATGCATGTGATTACCATGCATGTAGTATGGGAGGTGGAAAAAATCATGCAGTTTAATATGATTGCCAAAGGGTGGGTGAACCCTAAAAGGAAGATGAATCCCAGAAGAATAGGAGCAATACTCTCTTATGGTCCCTAAAAAGAGTTGCAATTCTTGCCCAAGTTACTATATCGGCACACGTCTGCAATAAAAATTTGGAAAGAAGGGTTCAGTTATTCGTCTGGACAATTAGAAAACTGTTAGAAACTGTATGGCTTTATGTTCTTTACAGTAACCAATTTATTGTATTGTTGTGACATTTTATCTGTTCATACATTTGACATTTATGTGGTTAGCACCTCTGGTGATGACTGAAATTAAACACAGACTAAAAGGACTCAGGCAGAACAAGGATATTCTCTCATTTTCCTAGAGATTAATCTCTCCCTCTCAAATTTATAAAAGTAAACTTTTTCTTGGTTTGATTTTGCCTCCCAAACTCTTTTCTAAGTTATAATTAGAGATGGAAATTAAGATATCAATGAAAAAATACACTCTGATTTATCACTTCTGACAGAGGAAGTCTTTCCCCAGGCTGCATCTGAGTTCCTTTCTTTAGAGGAAACAGCAGGTGAGGGTGACTATTTCTCAGCTGGTGGCAGCTTCCAAGAGAAGAGTTATGTTCAGGAAAATATTTGAGATTAAAGCACATCAGAAAAGAAGCATCATATCAAATTAAGATTTTATTCAAATCAACTTACTGACCTATATTTGAATGTTAAATCCTGATATTTCAAGGTTGGAGTTTTGAAAACCCATGCTCCTTGTAGACTGATGATATAGACCTCCCAAGCAAGGATTTCACTTAAAGATGGCATCCTTTTGGGAAAACATAGGAACTGTTATTTCATGAGCATTTATAAGCCAAGTGCCTAATATGTATTTTGTGTTCCCCTTTTGGTCCTTACAAATCTTTGATGCAGGTATTATTATATAGTTGGCCCTTGAACAATGTGGAGGTTAGGGGTCTGACCTCTGTAAAGTTAAAAATCCATGTATAACTTTTGACTGCCCCAAACTTAATTAGTAATAACCAACTGGTGACTGGAGGCCTCAACAATAGCATAGTCAATTAACACATATTTTCTATGTATTATGCACCTTATTCTTAAAGTAAGCTAGAGAAGAGAAAAATGTTAAGGAAAATATAAGGAAGAGAACATACATTTGTAGTACTTTACTGAATTTTTTGAAACATATCCACATATAAGTGGCCCAACACAGTTCAGGCTCGTATTGTTCAACAGTGTCTATTTTGTAGAGGAGGATGGGGGCTGAGGAAAATTCAGTGACTTGCCCAGGGGACCTGTAAAATATAAATAGAAGGGCCACAAATGGGATGCAGTTTATTCTAAACCCATGCTTCTCAATCCTTTTCTCTCCCCCCACTTTTTTTTATAAACCCAAAAGACTCCATTTCCCACATACCCACTTCTCTTTCCCTTCTTACTTATAAGATGCTGCTCTTTATTTCTCCCAGCCTAGACTATTGTTCCTGTCTGGCTTCCTTCCTTCCTTCCTTCCTATCAGGAAGTCTGTAGGTTTTATTTTTAATTTTTAATATTGAAAAATATATATTTTCCCTATTTCATTTAATCTATGATGCCATTGATTGAAAGACACACTATTGGACTAGGTTCTACTAAGAAAAAAAACACTTTCAACTAAACTATGATAGAATGTCTTAAAGACAGTCCTGCAATGATGCATGAATCACTCACATCAGCCACTCATTGTCTTTCATTAATGACAAGGGATTTAGCAATTTCTTTTATTTTCAGTTCCTCTGCTTCGCATGTGATAGCTAATCCCTTTTGTATGCGTCTTAATAACAAAACCTAATACAGCTTCATTTGCTTCTGGTATTTTCTTAGGTTCTGTAAAACACATGGTTCTTATTTTGTAGGAAAATATGGGGCTCTAGTCATTCCTGATATGATGAATATTTGCTTTACTAAATCAAATTTTTCCCCACTGCTTTATTTCTGCATATGTAATGATTTCTCCTTCAATGCAAATCATAGTGTGATCCTATAGAAGATATTGTAAATGGCAATTAATCTCAACACCAAAAATACTCAACACCCAGGGGAAATGATAGCAATGTGAATATTTATAATCCAAGGCAATGACAACCACATCAAAACTATCACGTGGCTGGTAGTGACCACAACAGGTCACTGAATCTGAGACTCGTCCTACTTTTAGAGATATTGAAATGTGGAAAACTTTACTTCTTAGAATTAATGAGAAAAGAAATACCGACTATGCTTTTGGATAGCCTCTGTTTTCTGCCTCTCAGATTCTGATCGAATCGTAGCTCTTTTATTCTTGAGGCATCCTCTCCCCCGTACCTCTCATCCTGCAGAGAGATACTGCTGTGCGCTGTGCCTCTATCCACGATGATATGTTCTTTCCTCTACTCTAGGCTGTATTTTAGAATTTACCCCAAGGCTTGTTATAAATGTTCAGAAAATTAAATTTTTCTTTTTCCTCTTAGGGAGAGAAAACCTGACTACATTTCCAACTTTCGGCAGTACACATTCTACATTCCCATTTCCGTTTTACCATGGTGCTATGTAGCCCTTTGCTGATAGTTGTAGTGAGCATTAAGGAATTTAACTCAGCACTAAACTTTGTAAAGAACTTTGTAATTTGTATAGAAGAATTACTTTCCATTATTAAACATATTTTCATACGTAACTCATGATCAGTTTTTGTGTGTGCCCTGAGAAAAGTATCTATGCAGTTGCTGATTTTTGACTTTCATTGCTAGTTCATTTTTCTCTTTTTTCTTCCATTCTGTATAATCTTTTCAGTTGCCTGAAATATAATCATATCTACTTCCTATACAAATCCAAGTAATATATACTTAAAAGTGAAGTTGATAGTCTCTCACTTTCTCTTTCTAATCTCATTCTCTAATGTAACCACTATCAGCTACTGTGTCTCTTGTTAATACAAACAAAAATATATACATTGAAGATATATATTGAAAAAGATACACGCGGCCCTGACAGGAATCTGCTATTCTCGCCTAATAGTATGTTGTAAGCCTATTTCTAAGTTAATGTGTAATGATCTATATTGTTTTCATAGCTGATTAGTGTTTCACAGTATTAGTATATCATGATTTGGGCAACCATTTTCCTAAATATGGGCATTCTAGTTGTTTATGGAGGTTGTTTCCAACATTTTAGATGTAAATTTGGGTAAGACTTTGAAAATATTAAACATTGCTGATGTTTCTTTTTCTTTTTTTCCTCTGTTGGTTAGAATCCCAGAAATGAAAATACTCAGTAAGGGAGTATGCATATTGGAAAAAAGTATTCTTACTATTTTAATTTTCAAAATATTATCAAAATGCATGCTTTCACCAATAATAAATGAGAGCGCCAGGTTCTCTAGGTTTTCTTTAGCACTGACTGTTATCAAACTTTTACATTGTCATCCAATAGGCAAAAAAGTTAGTATCTTCTTTTAATTAGCATTTCCCTCTTTACGATTGAGGTGGTATATTTTTATTGTTTACTGATCATTTGCATTTCCTCTTTTGTGATTTGCCTACTCCTATCTAGGACCTATTTTATTTTATTTTATTTTATTTTATTTTATTTTATTTTATTTTATTTTATTTTTTGATGTCTATTTATTTTTGAGAGAGAGATAGACAGAGCACAAGCAGGGGAGGGGCAGGGAGAGAGGGAGACACGGAATCTGAAACAGGCTCGAGGCTCCGAGCTGTCAGCACAGAGCCCGACTCAAGAGCTCAAACCCATGAACTGTGAGATCATGATCTGAGTCAAAGTCAGATGCTTAACTGACTGAGCCACCCGGGTGCCCCTTTAGGACCTATTTTAGATTGTCTTTTTCTTATTGACTTGAAAGAACTCTTTATATATTTAATAATAATAAACACCGAGTGCTTACTATTTAAATGGACTCTAAGTTAAAGTACTTTATACATATTAACACACCTAATTAATTCACACAGCAACCTTATAAGGTAGACGTAATTTTATAGGTGAGGAAATGGAGGCAGAGAAAGGTTAAAAAAATGTGTTCAAGGTCACACAGCTAGTAAGTGGCAGAGCTGACATTCAAATGAAGTCATGTCCTGACTCCTATGCTATGGGCTGCTTAGTTGGAAGGATAGAGGAGTGTGTGCTGAGCACAGAGATATGTTACAGGTGGATCCACAGGTGCTTCTGGCAAGTGCTTTCCAGAGCACATTGGAAGACAAATGATTGTGTCTAAAGTTTGATGAAAATACTTCTCTTTAATAAAAAATAAAACTACACCATTTCAAAGTAGATTCTTGATGGTGTGTATTGTTGAAAGTGAACTTTCGGAGATGGTAAGAAAACTGGTGGGACAGAAACTGAACAATGAAAGCAAAGGTGCAGAGGAGAAGTTTTCTTGGTCACACTAGACATTGAAGGCCGTAAATTCCTTAATGAAGTGAGATTAAAAAATAATATAAGAACTACTTTGTTATTTGTAGTTTGTTTAAGTAAATTGTTTGTATGTGGTGTTCATTACATTAGCTACTCTTAATTAATCCCTTTGTGGTCTTTATAAAGTTCAGTGGAAGAAGGCTAACATCTCTCCCCCTATTCTATTATTACAGAATAGATTTATAATTGTTATGATGTTTATTTTCAGGTGTTCCAGAAATAATACACACACACACACACACACACACACACACACACACTTTTATTACCTCCGTTTAATGTCATCTTTGGAATCCTCGTATTGCCTGATTGCAACAATAAAAGTCTTCCTAATCGATTTACGACACACCTGGGCATCTCAGTTTTAAACTCGTTTAATTTAGGATTTTTCTCTCTAACTTCTCTTCTTTTCCAAGAGTTGATCTAAGTTCTAGGGGCTTTGGAACATGGGAGTTGGGAAAGAGATCTGGTTCAAGGTCATTTTTCTTCTAAGTGAGCAAATGAGAGATTTGATCTGTCTGGTCCTCGGATTTGGCCAGATCTTTTCACTTTCCAGAATCTTCTGGAGCATCTGTTATGAGTTAAAGTATGTTTTTCAAAAAGATATAATGAAGTTCTAACCCCCAGTACCTCAGAATGTGACCTTATTTAGAAATAGGGTCATTGCAGATGTAGTTAGTAAAGGTGGGTCATATGGAAGTAGAGTAGACCCCTAATTCAATGTGACTGGTGTCTTTTTCTAGGCAGACAATGTGAAGATAGTAGAGGAGAAGGCTCTGTGTCAACGCAGGCAAAGATCGGAGTTACGCAGCTGTAAACCAAGGGATGCCAAGGGTTGCTGATGATACCAGAAGCTGAAAGAAAGCCATGGGACAGATTGTCCCTAGAGCCTTCGAGAGAGGGTAGCCCTGTGACACTCTGATTTTGGATTTCAAGTCTCCAGAAATTTGAGAGAATAAGTTTCTGTTGTTTTAAGTCCCTAGCGTTGGAAAACTTTGTTATGTCAGCTTTAGGGAATTACTGTAGCATCCAAACTCTTGCTACTTCTGTGGTGTCTTCTTAGCCTGTTGGTCCACTTTCATTGAGAGTTATATACACTTGACTCTGGGTCAGTTGGGAAAATATCTGGCCGCTTCCAGTGTCCTGTCAAACTGCTGTGCTGTCAGAGCGCTTCCTACAGCTTCTCTGCCTACTTCAAGACCAGAATGTCACGGACACTGTCTGCAGTACTTGTCAACTTCCAGAGCAACCAAGTAGAACACCAGGCATAAGTACCCTCTCTTCACGAATCTCAAAACCCTTCTCTTACGCCTTGGACTCACCTAGAGGTGTAGAGCTTACATCCCTGTCCTCTCAAACTCCTGGGATGTTTCTGTGATTTTTATTTAATATGGGTAAACAGAAAAGCATTTCCTCCACAATCTGGATCTATATGAGTTCATCCTTGAATTTTCTGTCTGACATCTGGCAGGTGTAAAAGTCTAGAAGTTGCCATCCTTGTTCTTTGTTCTTTTACGTTCTTTTATGACATATCCTCCTTGGGCAGTGGGGACTCCAGTCTTGTGGTTTAAGTGAGAGAGTCATCCTTTTACAAAAAGTGCAGATATGTAAAACCTGAAACCGTAAAACTCCTAGATGGAAACATATGGGAAAAGCTTCTTGACAATGATTTCTTGGAAATGACACCAAAAGACACAGGCAACAAAACCAAAAATAAGCAAGTGGACTACATCAAAATAAAAATCTTCTGTACAACAAAAGAAACAATTAACAAACCATGTATCTCATAAGGGGTTAATATTCAAAATGTATAAGGAACTTCTATAATACAGTAGCAAACAAAACCAAAACCAAAACTGAACTCGACTTAAGAAAATGGGCTAAGGATGGGCACCTGCATGACTCAGTCAATTAAGCATCTGACTCTCCTTTTCAGCTCAGGTCATGATCTCAGGGTTTGCGGGATCATGCTCGGCTGACAGCACAGAGCCTGCTTGGGATTCTCTCTCTCCCTCTTTCTCTCTGCCCCTCCTCCGCTCACACTCCTGTGTTCTCTCTCTCCCTCTCTCTCCAAACAAATAAACTTAAAAAATGGGCTAGGGATTTCAATAGACATTTCCCCAAAGAATACATACAAATGATCAACAGTATGTGAAAAATTCTCACCATCATTAACCATCAGGGGAATGCAAATCAAAGCTACAATGAGGTATCACCTCAGACCTGTAAGGAGGTTATTATAAAAACAAACAAACAAACAAACAAAACAACAACAGATATTGACAAGCATGCAGAGAAGTTGGAATTCTTGCGCACTGTTGGGAATGTAAATTGGTGCAGCCACTATGAAAAACAGTATGGAGTTTCCTCAAAAATTAAATAAAAATAGAACTACGTATGATCCAGCAATCCCACTTCTGAGTATTTATTCCAAAGACCTGAAATCAGGAACTTAAAGCTGTATTAGCACTCCCATGTTCATTGCAGCACTATTCACAAGAGCCAAGATATCAAAACAGTTTAAATGTCCTTCAGCAAATGAATAGATAAAGGCAATGTGGTATATACACACAATGGGGTATTATTCACCCTTAAAAAAGAAAAAAAATCTGCAATATGTGACAGTATGGATGAACTTTGAGGACATAACGCTAAGTGGAATAAGCCAGCCACAGAAAGACAAACACTACATGATTTCGCATATATGAGGCATCTAAATTAGTATAATTCATAGAAGCAAAGAATGGAATGTTGGCTGTCAGGAGATGGGGGAAGGAAGAAATGGGGAATTATTAATCCACAGGCATAAAGCTTCAGTTAAGCGAGATGCATAAACTCTAGAGATCTGCTATGCAACGTTGCACTAATAGTCAAGGGGATTGTTAAGGCGGTAGATCTCACATAGACAGTTTTTACCATAATGAAATAAATAAAACATTTAAAATGCAGAAGAAACTCATCTGCTAACATTTCACAGTATAATTTTGATTCACATAGTTAGCCTAGGTTGATAAGGCTTAGCTGAAAATTGGAGTCACATTCTAAAGCTGAGCATGGGCAGAGACTATCTGCATCCTTTCTGGAATGCTGTCTTTTAAGGACTATACCTATCTATGTGGGATCATATTTAATGAAGTTAAGAGATGGGAGTTTATGGCAGACACTGACTACAACTTAATGCTTAAATGTCAATATACACACTGTCTAGTGAAACCTTGGATTGCAAGTAACGTGTTCTGTGAGTGTTCTGCAAGATGAGCAAACATTGCTAATAAATTTTAGCTTGATAAACAAGTGATGTCTTGCAATACGAGTAGTACCTGATGCCGAACATCACATGATCACAACTGAGCCAATGGTTCTTGAAATTCACTTTGCTATATGAGACTTTAGATTACAAGCATGTTTCTGGAAGAACTATGCTTGCAAATCAAGGTTTTGCTGTATTGGCTAATGTTCTTCATGGGTCTTATTTCCTTGTCATCAAATATATGTTTCTTTCTAATATTGCTGAGGGGTTTTGCACAGTTGATGTATCATTTGGACTTTTCTCTGGTCATTGCTGTAACATGCCTATTCTTTTAGTTTTTCCTTGATTTGCCTATACCCTAATTGTATTTTACCTTAGTATGACTGGGGAATCATTGGGACCTGGTATTAGTAAACGCAGTAACCTTAAGGCAGTGATATATGCTGAATATAGCTAAACTTGATGGCATAAAACTAAATATGTTAGTGATAGTTTGGTGATTACACACATGCTGTCCTCAGCACAGCAGTGTGTGGCACAGAGAAGGGATACAAAAGAAGTATAAGGCATCACGTGTAGCCACATGGAGCTTACCATCTGGGTGGAAGGGAATAGGACCAGAGAATAGAGCAGAATAAAATCACCAGGTACAAGCTTATGATGCAGATTATTATATAATAAAACAGAATCTAATATAGTTCCAATAAGGCAGCAATCAAAGGTGACATAACAGTTTAAGAGGGATAGAATAAATCTGGCCTGAAGTTACCTCCAGCTGAAGGTGACTTGAGTTGATCTTGAATCTGGCCCAAACATGTCCAGAGAGAGGGTTTTTCCGTGAGCTGTTCCGCAAACTTGAAGACATGGTAATAAGTAGAGAAAATCCCATTTTGGAGGCACAAGAACATATGAACCTTTCATACAGATAGACCCCTGGATGCAAATGTTGCAGTTTTATTTTCACTTGGGCCTCAGTCTCACTCATGTTAATGCGTTAATTCATGTCCTTGTTAAAGATAGGACTGTAGATCCTACTGAATGCAGACTAGGATGTCCCTTCATTTATTTTTTGCTACCCTAGTGGCGTCTCCTTGTGCAGTCTCATTACTCAAAAAAAGAAAGAATCTGTGCAGGATACTAGGAAGCTTTACCTGGAAGAGTAGAAACATGGACAGCCTAACCTAAGAGATCTGGAGATCCTAACCCATCAAAGTACAAAGTACTTTGCATAGTCAATTATATTTAACATTGTTTCAATTATACTTAAAAATTGTTCTGCTGATGGTTCTTTTTTAAAAAAAATTTTTTTTTCAATGTTTATTTATTTTTGGGACAGAGAGAGACAGAGCATGAACGGGGGAGGGGCAGAGAGAGAGGGAGACACAGAATCAGAAACAGGCTCCAGGCTCTGAGCCATCAGCCCAGAGCCTGACGCGGGGCTCGAACTCACGGACTGCGAGATCGTGACCTGGCTGAAGTCGGACGCTTAACCGACTGCGCCACCCAGGCGCCCCTCTGCTGATGGTTCTATTCTGTATTTCATTTTTTGCTTCATTTATTGTCACATCATATAATTTCCATATTTTTGTATAGCCATTGTGACTATTTTCCATTTTCCATCAGAATTGCCAAAGCATTTGCCTGTTTTACTTATCTGAATAGTTTCTGTAATTTTTTTCTAACACAGATTATTAGCATTTAATGATAACTTTTTGCTTTTCTCGAATTCTTTCCTTACTATGAAGCTCCTGGAGTCAGATTACTGAGTTAAAATGACAGAAGCTGTTGCTTTCCAGAATGACTATAAAAATTTACAAAGCTGCTAGCCATGTATGAATGTGTTAGTGGGGCCAACTGTATTTTATAAAGATGGCTATAAGTATGTCTCCATCCTACACCATCTTTTCCAATATGACCTTGGCATGGTGCCTCTCCCCCAACTCCTTGAACTTAGGTGGGCTTGTGACTTGCTTGTAACCAATAGAATCCAGCAGAAATGATATTGCAAGATTCCTGAGGTAGGGAAAGAAAGGCAAAGCAGCTTTCACTTTGTGTTCTGGAGTGCTCATGCTTGGCACCTCTTGAGCTGTCGTGGAAGAAATCTGGGTATCTTAAGACCACCATGACACAGCCCATATGCCAAGCCACCTGGAAAGGCCACGTTTAATAGATGCTCTGAAAGGTAGTCCTAGATTTCCAGTCTCCCAGACTGATGCCAGACATGCATGAACAAAGAGTTCAGATGATTTTAGTCCCCAACTATGGAGTCATCTCTGGCCCTATTCTTCTCTCTCAGACCCCAGTTACAGACCCCAGTTACAGTGGAGCAGTGGCAAGCTGTCCCTGTTGAGCCCTTTCCAAATTCACAGACCCTAGTCTGTGAGTAAAATGCAATGATTTATGGGGTGCCTGGGTGGTTCAGTCAGTTAAGCGTCTGACTTTGGCTCCAGTCATGATCTCGCATTTTGTGAGTTCGAGCCCCGTGTTGGGCTCTGTGCTGACAGCTCAGAGCCTGGATGGAGCCTGCTTCAGATTCTGTGTCTCCCCGTCTCTCTGCCCCTCCCATGCTTATGCTCTGTCTCTCTCTTTCTGTCTCTCAATAATAAATAAACATTATAAAAATTTTTTTTAAATGCAATGATTTATGTTGCTAAATTTGGGGATAATTTTTCTTACACAGAAATATCAATTGGAAAATAACCTCAGTAACAATCCGGCCAGCTTTATGTGTTCTAACATCTTTAGCCAAAAGTTTTGTTTTTCATTGTTTCTTAAATTTAGTGTTGTCTTTCTTTTTAAAAATTTTTTAAAGGGGCACTTGGGTGGCTCAGTCGGTTAAGTGGCCAACTTCGGCTCAGGTCATGATCTCGCGGTCCGTGAGTTTGAGCCCCGTGTTGGGTTCTGTGCTGACGGCTCAGAGCCTGGAGCCTGTTTCAGATTCTGTGTCTCCCTCTCTCTGACCCTCCCCCGTTCATGCTCTGTCTCTCTCTGTCTCAAAAATAAATACACGTTAAAAAAAATTAAAAAAAATTTTTTTTTAAGTTTTTTTTGAGAGAGAGCATGCACACTCATGAGTGGGGTGGGGGGGTGGAGAGAGATAGAGAGCGGGAGAGCAAGCGAGAGAGAGAGAGCTCCACATGCTGTCACTGTGGAGTCCGATGCAGGCCTTCAACTCATGAACCTTGACATCATAACCTGAGCTGAAATCAAGAGTCATACACCTAACTGACTGAACCACCCAGGCACCCCAGTATTTTCTTGAAGTCTTAATGCTTTATATTTCAAATATATTTGAATACACTCCCTATAAAGTATTGATAACTATATTCAATGTAAATATATTTTCTTAATCAAATGTTATTCCCTTAATTTTAGTTTGTTATGTTACCCATGTTTCCTTTGTGATGGCTTTTACAGCCTGAAAACCAAAAATTATTTCTCTGAAGATTCGATAAACACTAAATTTGATTCCTGATCATTTTGAATGTTCAGTTTTGATATTTCACTTATTAAACTCACCTTGAACTTGCTTCCATATGTGGATACTTCACATTTATTCCCTCAGTATTTTCTAAGTAAATATTCTTTGTCACCTTACTTTTTGGAGATTTCTTTATCACAGTTTGGTGTTATTTTGGGGGTGGATCCTTCTGAGCTACTCATTCTGTTTTACTAGCTGTATTTTTCTTCTTGTTGAGGCATTGCAGTGTTTTGGTTATTGCTACTTTCTTGAAGGTTTATACTTCCCTCACTGTCTCTTCGAAAATTTTTCAGTTTTCTTTTTGTTTACTTACAAATGAATTTCACAATTCATTCTTTGTAAAAACAAGTTACCAACTATTGTAGGTATAATACACTGTAATCAATCTAAAATCTGAGCTTCCCTCAAGTATTAAGACCCAAACATACAAATACGGCTGAATGCAACAAAACAACTAAGTTACAGTGTTCCACCCACATTTCATCTAAAATTATGATAAGAAGAGGAGGAAAAAGGGTGAGTGAAGGAAAGCATTCCAGGACGGAGGAACAGAGTGTTAAAATTTGGGGTGGCAAGTCAAAGTATGGCACATTGGTGGAAGTGAAGTAGTTCAGGGTGATAGACACAACGGCACCTGACGGTGGTGGGAGGAGGGAGAAGCGAGAGAGAGAAGCAGGTGTCAGGTAATGGAAGTCCTTCTAGCTATGTTGACAAGTTTTCCAGAGGAAAGTATGGAGGGAAGGAAGTACAGGGAGTGAGAAGGTTGTCGAAAAGTGCAGAGAGAACTAGGGAAATAGCCAGAATGTGACATGTTTCTCTGGTCAGCTACTTGTTTTTAAATACAGGAGGAATTTGGGCCAGTTTGGATGCTGGGAGGAGGGTGGCCACAGGAAGGGAAGGGCTGGAGATTTTGAGAGGCTAATATTAGAGAACTGAGTTCTGCTTCCTTGAATTATTAGAAAATGAAGTCAGTGTGACGAGCACCGGGTGTTGTATGTAAGCGATGAATCACTAAACTACACCTGAAACTAATATTACACTGTATGTTAACTACCTGGAATTTAAGAAAAACTTGGGGAAAGAAAGGAAAATGAAGTCAGGTTAGCTGCATAGGACAAAATTTGGTTACCTTAAGGTGATGCTTTTAGTTTTTTTTTAAAAAAAAGACAACTGAGTCAAAACAAGTGAAATGCATTACAATGAATAAATATGTAATTCCTCCTTTTTCTTTGAAATGTCCAATTAAGGATAATTTAAAATGGACCCAATTAGAAGTAAACAATGTTTAAACTAAAAGGAAATATTTTGCAAGTATCTTGTTTTATGAAGGTAAACACTACATTTAAATATGCGTCCTTGCACTTGACATATTTATTCATTTTCTTCAAAATGTAAATGCTTTAACAAATGTTGCAAATGTAGAGACATAAATTAACTTTACATCAAAGAGCAAACATCTTACAAATGGCAACAAGAGACCAGTTGTATTTAAGATGTCTGATATTGCTTTATGTCTGTATTAATAATAAAATTTTCTTATGCACTATTCCTCCTCATGGAAAACCCCGCTGTCCTTATTCATATACAAGTAAAGCTGAATTGGGATCTGGATGCCTGTGTGTCTCCCAGAAGCTTTTTCTGGAACGGATTTGATGAGAAAATTTATACTTTCTAACCACCTTTTTATACAGATCTGCTCTTCACTACTTTTACCCCTGGAGTCCTGGATATTTTGGTGGTTTTGACAGAGTACCTCAGACACACATGTTTGCTCCAGAGCGTTTAAACATACATTATTGATTCTATCGTTTGAAGGTAAAATGCTTTCAGAAGAAACTTGGAAAACAAGTCTAAATCGATTGAATTTAAAGACCAATAGAAGTCCCCAGATATTGTTTCCACAGCAACAGTTTGAATGTTGAATATTTCTTTGCATGTAACAGGTAATTAATGGCTTCATTGATTCAACAAAAAATTTTGGCAACGACTATATGCTTGCTAGGTAGCTAAGAAGCAAAAAGAACCAGGCCAAACTGTGTCTCGTTCTCTTCCTTTCCCAGTGTATTGCCACCGGAGCGTGCACAGTCTAACCAGGGTGCCTGGCAAATGAAGTTTTAAGAATACTATAATGTGTGCCATAATAAATGAGGGAAAAAGGTACTTTGAAAGCACAGAAAGAAGAATCTAAACTTACCTGTTGGGACTGGATGCAGACAAGAGGGATTTTATCACCTATTAAATCAGCAGAGAGAAGGCATTTGAGTTTTATCTTCAAGAATGGGAGTAATTTGTAGGATGGGTGAAGGGCTTGGCAGGGTGGGAGGATGGGATTGTTGGGGCGGAAGGAGGCATATCCTGTTCGGAGGAAGTGACCTGTGTAAAGCCAACGAGCTGTGTTAGAACACTGTGGTTTTGGAGTGAATACTTGCCGTTCTGACTTGTGGTAGGAGAGGCACAGGGTGTGTTGAGAGAGTGGCAAGTTTTTCTTCTGAAAGAGTAGGTGGAGATATGAGTAAACATTTTTATGACATCATAAGGAGTTTGAATTTACACTGTACTCAGTGGGGAGCATTGAATGATCGATGACTTACATCAGACATATACGTTAGCATCAGGAAAAGCATAGCAAGGAATCACAGGACTTGCATGACATCAGGTGACCATTGTTTTTCTCTCTTTACTTTCAAGAAAAACAATGGTCAAATAAGGCATTGCGGGTGACTGCTTCTTTCAGTGTAAAAGACTCTGGAAGATGCTCCTTGTAACTTGTGGAACTTAATAGTCTTTGCCACCATGATACAATTCCACAGGCTAATTCTCATGGTTGGTGATTAAATCCCAACCCTCTTGTTTTATCCTCTTGGAGATGAAGACTTTTCAGCAGCTTTTAATTCACTTGAAGGCAATTTTAGAGTTATCTCTTGGACTTTCCACTCTAGACTAAATAGTTCTATCTCATTTACCTTTTTTTGTTTTCCCTCTCATGACTTCCATGCAACAACTCTTGAAGCCATTTTAGTTGTTGTTCTTTGGATCTTTTCTAGTCTCTTAATATCTTCCTTGTATATGGTAAAATAAGGCAATATAGTGTTTTAAAAAATTCTAAGTGATGTTAAACCAGCATAAAGGATTATTCTCAACCGTTTTACATTATATTGCTATAGGATATGTCTAATATCATGTTAGGATTATTTATTTATTTAATTTTTTTTTTTAACGTTTATTTATTTTTGAGACAGAGAGAGACACAGCATGAACCAGGGAGGAGCAGAGAGAGAGAGAGACACAGAATCTGAAACAGGCTCCAGGCTCTGAGCTGTCAGCGCAGAGCGCGACGCAGGGCTCGAACTCATGGACCTTGAGATCATGACCTGAGCCGAAGTCGGACGCTTAACCGACCAAGCCACTCAGGCGCCCCATGTTAGGATTTTTTAAAGGCACCTCTGCATTGGTAGAAGGTAGAATTATTTTTTTTGATGTTTTGATCATACATTCCTTTTCTATTTATACAGTTAAAATATATTTGAATATATATTCAAATATATAATATATAGTATATATTATATACATTTACTTTTTTTAAGTTGGCTCTATGTCCAACATGGGGCTTGAACTCACGACCCTGAGATCAAGAGTTGCATGCTCTACCGACTGAGCCAACCAGGCACCCCTATGCATTTGAAATATTTTTGAAGCAATACTGATAAGTTCTTTCTTGCTGTTGATGAGTGATTTCTCTAGCAGTCTTCAAACTATTATTTTTTCAGCTTTATGGAGTTATAATTGACAGATGAAATTGTAAGATATTTAAAGTATACAACCCAATGATTTGATATATCTGTACATCGTGAAAGAATTCCCTTCATAATTTGAACTGCATCCTTATTTCAAGAAACAAAGTGTAAAGGAAAGAAGATAGGTTGGGTAGATCTAGGTTCAAACCCATGTCTTCGTCAGATGTGTCGGAAGCGAACAACTTAGGCTAAAAAGATCACCCTGGAATAATTATGCAATATTCTTAAAAGTGTCCTAGTTTGGATGATAACCTGCATAGTTACCTTGGGTTCTGTCCATTACTAGCCTTCTTTGACTTCCAGCTTCCTCACTGGTAAGAGGGGTAACCATATCTAGCCAATACATTCATTTGGAAATATAAACACTAAAAAAAACTATGTTTTTTAGCATGGAGCCTGATACATAGTAAATCCTTTAATTAGGTCCTTTCGTTTTTCTCCACTTTTTATAAAATTTATTAACTTTTCAGAACAAGTAGATTCTGTATCCTTAAATTATCTACATATCTGAGATAAAATCATATTTGTCTAAATAACATGCTTGTGAAGTTCATCCTTATAGATGTCAGTAGGAAGTTTAATGAGCGTCCTTGCTATATCCACAATCCTAAGTCATTAGTAATGACATTGCACAGCAAAGACTTGTATGTAAGATGGTTCGAATTGTCCTTTAGTTTCATATACAGCCAATAAGAATGACTCCATATTCCGTCCAGTCTCCAGTTTTCAGGTTGAATTCCATTAAAATGGGATTTCACCATGTGCATTCTGAGGAACGGTATTCCTGGTGGGTAGTTGATAGATATCATGATGAGGGAGAAATGCTGTGGTCAAATAAGCTGTGCAGATGGGAAATGCTGGAATAATCTAAGCTAAAGAAGTTTCTACCCTACAGCATTTCCTAGAGCTTTATCATAATCCTCTGTGCTGTGAATCTGAAAGAGCGTACTGTAGTATGCAGCATTCACGAAATAATGAACTGAACTTGTTTTTTTTTCCCATGGAGGTATTCAAGAACGAATAGAAAACACTTGGAAAAACACAAGTGACTGACAGCTCAGTTTATCACAACATTTTCCAATTTTGGCAGAATGTTTATTCATTTATTCATTCATTCAACAAACATGTATTTACCCCAAATTATTTATTGATTGAGTGTTTGTCCCTAAGTAGTCCTTAAAACCATGTCATTTAATACACAATTATAGTTTTTATAGTTTAATATTTGGAATATAATTGAGGTAGTAATTTAAAAATATAGATATCAAAAACATGTTAAATTCTGTAAATATTTCCTCCATATTTTTAAGTTTATTTATTTATTTTGAGAGGGAAAGAGAGTGAGAGTGGGGGAGGGGCAGAGAGAGGGAGAGAAAGAGGATCCCAAGCAGGTTCCACACTGTTAGGGCAGGGCCCGACGCAGGGCTCGCACTCATGAACCCTGAGATCATGACCTAAGCTGAAATCAAGAGTCAGACGCTTAGCCAACTGAGCCACCCAGGTGCCCCTGTGTTTCTTTCATTCTTATTTTGTAGTAAGAATTCAGTCTTCTACCAGTGGTCTCCAACTTTTTTGATTGTGCCCTCAGTTCTTTACTCATCAAATATGCTTGTTTATTTATTAAATTATATCCATGTATTAATGGATTCATATAATCATATGTTATAAAATATGCACAGAATTCAGATGTTTTAAAAGGATGAGATGAAAAATAAATAAAAATGAAAATTCTAATATTTTCTTCCTGGAATTCATTGGGTCACTTTGCCAGCCTCTTGGCTGTGTGCCCCTCTGTTTGTTTGTTTGTTTTGTTTTGTTTTGTTGTACCCTCTCATTGGAGACTACTTGGTGAAGGAGCAAAGAAGGAAGCAGATGTAAATGTGTTACAGGCAGAGGAAGTATTTTTTTTCATCCATTATATTTGTCATGATTTATTAAAGAGTAAATTCAGGTCCGACACTATTGTAAGTGGTTCACCAAAAATGGATAAGGAAACGTTGTTTTTTTTTATCTCCATGAGCTTACTCTGATTGAAGGAAATGAGCAATATCAGTTTAGAAGGTAGAATTCTCAGATCAATTCTGTTATCAAATATTTGTAGAACATCTATCATTTGCTAAGTGCAAGGCATCAGAGATGCAGAAGTAAGTTATAGCCTTGTCCTTGAGGAGCTTTTATGCACCAAAGAGATGTCCAGTGTAACAGTGTTCTCAGGACAAAAGGGAAGGTTACTCTGGAAAACTACTTCTTCATGTTATGAATCTTACATTTTGAGTAAGACTTCTTTCTATCAAAGGATTATGGGAAAAGGCATCTGCTTGCTGGGAGAGAATCTATAACTCTCTTGTTTCTAAGTACTCCTCTTTTCTTTACCCTATTTTAGTATGTAAGACTCCTGCTCTCTTAAGATGCTGCTGGTAGTGATTGCTGTGCTATTTTTCCTCTTCACCTGCTCTTTGGTCTCAGTGAATTAACCATTCAAACTTGTTTTTGTTAACTGCTGCCATATTGTTCACTCATCAGTAATCTCCCTTTCCATCCTTTGTGATGAATACCCCAGTATGTTATTACTTTAGATACATTTTATTTCACCGAGACTCTAAATTCTAGCAGATGTCCACTTACATCTCAATCACAAATAGTCTTCGTTAGAATTACTTAAATGCATGTGACTTTAGGATTTTTCAAAACATATTTGATATCTTTGTTTTATCATACACTCACATTTGTACACCTATAAGAGCTTAGGTATTTGAAGGATGGGTATGACCTGTAGAAGTATTTCTCAGGTTTCTAGTTTTATTTTTCTGAAACATTTCACTTCAAATAGAGTTTTAATTGTATTGGCTCTAAGTGAATGTAAACCAAGTTAGTATTGAACCAGCAGATGGAAAAATCTTTATCACTGAACAATGAAACAACTTGAATTCTTTTTTCCCCTTTTGCCATCTGGTATCTGTGCTCATATTTGAAACATTAACCATTCAGGAACGAGTTGTTTTCTGTATCCAATAGTCAGAAGCTTTCTCTGAAGGCTGGTGCTTATCTTTTCAGAAGAAAAAAAAATGCCACAAATACAAATGGAGCCCTGAACTAATATTTGACAGTCACATAAAAGCTTAAGAAAATGCAGAGTACAAAGTGAGTCTAAGGAGATGCCATTTTCAATTTATTTTCATAATCTAATTCTGCATTGCTTGTAAAGGTTAATCTAAATCCAGCAGAACAAAGCCAGCCCACTGTTTACTTGTTATAGGCACTGCTACATTATTCTAAACACAGCAAAATGAGCATAGCCCTTGTTCACAACCTATTGCTATTTTTTTTCTGAATTGTAGCAGATATTTTTTTCATGCAACTCTCAAATTATCAGTAGTCAAATAGTGTCTGTAATGGTAAAATGCTTCTAAGAAAACATCCAGAAAATAATTTATAATATTCACTTTGAAAAGAGCAACACAATACATTAGCCTCCAGTTATTCGAGTAACCTTGTGGATCGACTTTTCTCTGGATGTCCAGCAATATTCCTATCACTTAACTTTATGGAGGATGAAAGCCAAAGGAGCTCAAATAGTTTACATATTATTTTAAATATTCTCTAAGGACATATCTCTGCAACATTAGAAACTTTAGCCCCTAAGCGTCAAGCATTACAATGATCTGGTAGCAATGGTTTTAGATTTTCTGGCACTTTCATTATGTATAAACTATTTATCTCTATTTTTTCAAGAGTTTTTCTTGTATAAACAAAACATAAAGAATTAATGTGGTAGTTCTATTGTCCTTGAAGTCAGATTCATGGTCTAAATCTAAATCTTTTGGCATATGGTGTATTTACTCTCACTTTTCAGATTGGCTTATCTTCGAGTAGACTTTGAAGACTTTCCTTCTGTGGTTGCATTTTCCATCTGGGGACCCACTGGCAATTTCTTGGTTTGTGGCTGAGTGGACCGTTTCCAGAAGTTTTCTCTGTATGGACAGCTAAGACGATCTTATAAATTATTCTTTCTAGAAATAATTTTTACTGAAGCGTGTCTGATGGACAAGTTTAAGAAGATTACAAACAGCATTCACTAGGTTAAAGTATATTACTTTCTTGTATAAACTTGGACCTTTATCTTTCTGCTTAATCTAACTCTGGTTTATTTGGCTCTAAGACAGATGTTTTAACACCCTCTCTCTCTTAATTGGCCTTTCAGGTGTGGAAGAGCTTTTGGGTGCGGGGATGTGCTTTGTGAATACTCTCAGCAGCTACAAGGGACGCCTTCCAGGGAACCTGAGCTGTACTCCCTGTCCCTCAGAACGCTGTACTCTGTACACAGCAGCTCTCATAATGGTGAGTCTGAAACTCTTCCTCCAGAGACGGTGCTCACTGCTTTGTGCCCTGCCATGTCTGTTACCTGAACCATCTGTTTTTCAGCTACTTTTTTCCATGCTGCCAACAAAACGTCCCCTGCTTACTTCTCTCCTCATGGCCTCTGCCTACTTAGCTCCTATCACTTTGTGGCTGCTTTTCCCTTAATGTGGATTTCAACTTTTACCCTTACCGAGTTCCAGCTGTCTCCACATCTTGCATTCATCCCTGCCACAGAGAGTGTGTGGTCGGATTGTTGCGTTACCATGCAGGAGAGGGTGTTATTGTCTCTGAGCTCTCATGCCAGGCCATTTCAAAGGTCTTTGGTCTTTATGTGTCTGAGCCAAATAGTCACTTGGAGTTAGAAAAACAACATAAGCCCCAAACAGTACCAAAGACATTATTTACTTGTGATTTAACTAACCTGATGTCAGGAATTCGGATTACTGTTCATCTCACCCCTGGGAGGCAGGTATTATCCCTATCTCTGTTTTATAGATATGGAAACAAGATTGGGAGAAGTTCAATGGTGATAGAGCTTGGACTCAAACTCAGCTCTGACTTCAAAAGCCATGCCTTAACCAGTATAAAATGGCAGAGGCTGGGTCACAGGGTCATGTTATTCAACGCCCAGAGACTTTTGTAGATGGATGCCCTTGGAGGAAGGGTCCTATAGGCAGGTAGGTGCCCTGAGGCTTTTTAGAAAGGGCATTTTCACCAACGGGCACCTTTCTGCATGCATAATTTTCTGACAGCACAATGGAGGCTAGCACATTTATCCTATTAAACACAATTTCTTGATGGATTGAAGATGTGAAGCAAAGCTTTACTGTTTAAACTTGAAAGTAATTGTGTAATGAGAGAAATGGTACTGGGCATGGAATAGTAGGCCTTGGGTTTTGTACCCCAGCCCTGGAATTTACTGACCTTTAAATTTTGGACTAATCACTCAATCTCTTACTTTATTCATCTTTAAAATTGGGTCGATCTTAATTTTAAAAGGACAATTGCACACTTAATTTTTTGAAAAGATTAGATTACTTTAACAAAGGGCTTGGCATTTGATAGGAATCGAGTATGTTAATGGCCTGTTTCTTATGTCTCTGAAGAGAGACTATATCTGGCCACTTAAAACAAAAAGAAAAAAGAAAAAAGAAAAAGAAAACCTCTTAACTGAAGTATAACACACACAGAAAAGTGCGGAAATAATAAGTGTTCAGCTGAATTAATTATCCAAAATGAACTCACTTGTGAAACCACCTCCCTACTCAAGAAATGAAACACTACAAATACCCTCCCTAGGATTTCTACTCATGTCCGCTTTCAACCACTGAACTTTTCCCCAGAACTAACCACTATTTTGACTTCTAATACCATTGGTTGTTATGGGGAAGTAGGTTCTACTTACATAAATGGGTTAGAAAAAAGCTTAGGGTGGAAAGCTGCCACCATAGGGCGAAAGCACTTGAGGTTAACTTGGGAGATATTGTAATGGGATCATGAGTATCTTGTTATGTCACCTGCAGGAAATTACTTTACATTTGATGCCTATATACTATTGTTCTTTGATCACAAACTCCACTTGCCCCCCAGACCCTTTGCTTCTTACACACTCAAGTTAATGATTACTGTCTATTTTCTCAATGTTCATGTGTGTAAGATCTTATTTTCTGCACATTCACCATGTGGATAATAGCTTGTGAGCTCAATAAATATGGGGATGAAACCCCTGTTCAGGGCTCTTGGCTCCTCCTGGACATTAGCCTCTCTTGTATTCAATTCTGCAATCACTCTCTTGCTGCACAAGAGTGAACTCCAGACTCATAGTCTGCGACCGTTGGTTTTGCCTACATTTCTTCTTCTTCTTCCTTTTTTTTTTTTTTTTTTTTTTTTTTAGCTGTGTGTAAATGAAATTACATATAATGATTCTTTTGTGCCTGGCTTCTTTTGCTAATTTATATTTGCCATATTCCTTGCTGTAATTGCATGTGGGAATAGTTTTATTCATTTTGATGGCTATAGTGTGTTTCTTTGTAGGAATGTATCACAGTTTATTTATTTCACATCTGATGGACATTTGGGTTAGTTCCAGTTTTCAGTGATTATGAATAATATCACTGTGAATGTTCTTGCATATGTCTTTTTGTTAATATGTGTGCATGGTGCGTGGTGCATCACTAGGAAGATATCTTTAACCTGAGCAGATAATGCTAAACAGATATCCAAAATGGTTTTCCATTTCTGCCAGTAGTGTTTAAATGCTTGTAGCTCCTAAGACTAGCCAACCCGTAGTATTTTCAGTCATTTGACTTGTGATGAGTTTGTAGAGTTGTTTTTACCTTTCCTTGACTGCTAATGTGGTTAGCCTCCTTTCCTGTACTTGTTGGATATTTGGATAACATCTTGTGTAAGATTCTTCTTCACAGTCTCTCACCCATCTTTTTGATTAAATTTTAGCTTTCTCTTATTGATGGTTTAGATTTTAAAATGTATTCTCTAAAGAGCCCTTTGTTGATTATATATGTTACAGATATTTTCTCCTAGCCTGTGGCTTTACTTTTCACTTTCTTAATAGTATCTTTTAAAGAAAAGAAGTTCTTAAGTTTAATGTAGTCCTATTTATTATTTTTTTATTTGGTTAGTACCCTTTGTCCTCTGGGAAATATTTCTTAATCTCAAATCATCTAGAAGATATTCACTTGCATTATCTTGTAGAAACTTTATTGTTTTTACTTTCATATTTATAATGACAATCCCCCTGGGATGGATGTTAGGAGTTTATCTACTACATTTCCTTGGCTTTCTTTTTTGATCCAGTGTTCTGTCCCCTTTATGGGAAATAAAATGAAACTGTAATCTAAACAGGATATGACTATTCATACATTTGTGCTTCTTATGACTGTCCTTTCACATAGCACCCTCATTTTCCTGAACTTACTCCCCATGTTTTTGAGCATATTTGAGATGTAGGATGAGTTTCTTAAGGAACTTTTTAGCATTCTAGCGTCATTTTCCCCAACTTATTCCCCATTTTTCTTGAGCATATTTGAGATGTAGGATGGGTTTTTTAAGAAACTTTTTAATATTCTACCTTCTTAAGGAGACTAGGACAAGAGCATTCTGCAATATATGCAGACAGCCCAAAGTAGTTGAAACAGATACATAGAGTGATTTATTTGTGGAGATGCAGGTCATTCTTTTCAAAATTCTTCCCACTATTCTCTGCCATTCCTTCCTGAGCCCAGTATCACTCTCAGTACCTGGGCTTAATCACCAATAACAACTCTTCCCTTTGACGGCTAGCAATATGAAAGAAGGAAGGAAGCTTTCGTATATTCTATAGCAGGACTTGACAGCATTATGAAAACACAATGCTGCTTTTCAACTGTGTCTATGCGCGGGGCTACATCGGTGCTCATTGGCATCTTTTGTTTTGTGAATAGCTTTTCCATGGCTAGATAAAACATAATCGCAAGAAAGGTTATTGGCAGATACTCCAACAGGGAATAGGTATTCTTTGGATTTATTTTTGGTGCTGCTACCTTTCTTTCCAAGTCAAACACTGTTATGAACTCAAACCTTTGGTTCAGCAATGAAAATGTGTAGAGAATGTACAAAGGCTGGATTGCACTGGGGTCTTATTTTCACATATTTCTCACAGGCCATGTTGTCATTTCTGCCATCTTTGGCGCCTCTGCTATGGTGATTTCAATGCTAACATTTTTGCATTTCTCTGAACAGTGGCATTTTATTTATTTTTTTAAGAGCTGTAGGTCACAATTACAAATATCTTTTTCTTTTTTCTTTTGCTTTCTAGAGCTGACAAAAAAGGGAAGTGCTATCTAAGGAACAAGGTGTGAGTGAATCTGCCAGAGGCTAGAGCCATCCATGATTTACATCCTTCCCTATCTCTTTGGGAGAGCACTGTTTTCATGTCTCTGTGCAGTTTGCAGTTTTTGAAGGGCACGTTAATAAAGGTGCACTCCAAGGAAGATAGGGAAAGGTCAACTAGTGCTTCTTAACTAGTTTTAAAAAACTTCTGACTTCTACAGCTGTATAGATATGTGCACAGACATAATTGTTAAGGGCTTACCCTACAACGTAGTCGAAAGTAATGTGTTTTTTCTCTAGCATTGGCCTTTTAAAATGTCAGTAACTTTGTTAATTCCAAACCAATTAGTTTCACACTTTTCAAAGGATAAACTCAGACTAGTCATATGTATCTCTATATTGTGATATAATAAAAAATATATATGTATATACATACACACCTGCACACATTTACTCATTACTTTCAGTTCTAGGTATGATGCCATTGTTCTTACTACTTTAACTTAATATGCAAGATTTAGAAAGATTCTAAGTAAAATATGTATGCTGATCAAAAGGGAAATTGTATTATAAGTATTTTCACTTTGAATATTCAGAAAATACTACTTAGGATTTAAAAATCATGGCCAGGCTGTTCTGAAAATCCCCCAGTTCTGACTCTATATGGCCATGCTCTGGGTGTGAATTTGTGATAGAATGAAGACAAAATCTCTGCTCTCAGGGTGCCAATATGCTACAATTTTTTACTTTGTATAGATTCAAAATCATGAGGTTACTAAGGCAGAGCAGTAGTTTTTATTATCTGCCTCTGCTGTATCTCACTGGTTTTATTTATTTTTCTCCTTCCTAATTTCTGAGGGTTAAACACCATTGTGTCCAAGACTGTAAATATTTTCTATTCTGGTAATAAAGAAGTGGGCCACCTTTATTGAGACTGGGGATAAAGTGCTCATAGGCAATCACTCTATGAAAAGGATGCCAAGTGGAAGATTCTTATTACAACTGAAGTCTTTGTGTCTAGCCAGTGGATTTGATACCATTGCGCATTTGGTATGGCTTTTGATGTAGGGATATCAAATTAAACTTGTGTCTTATTTTGACATAGTGTGGTTCTTTCTTGCCTTCTTTATTTCTGATTTTTTTTTTTGTTTATCTTTTGGCTAAGCAACAACAAATGTATGGATTGTTCATCTTAATCTCTCATTGGATCTAGAGATTTCAGTACACTAGGACTAAGCATGAGCAACAGCAGAATGTCCTTGATCATTATTATTTAGAATCTCATCAGGGCACCTGGGTGGCTCAGTCAGTTAAGTGTCCGACTTTGGCTCAGGTCATGATCTCACGGTTCAAGGGTTCGAGCCCCACGTAGAGCTCTGTGCTGACAGCATGGAGCCTGGAGCCCGCTTGAAGTTCTGTGTCTCTCCCTCTCACTCGGCCCGTCCCCACCCCTGGTCACACTCTGTCTGTCTCTCTCAAAAATGAATACATTTAAAAAAATTAAAAAAAAAAAAAAGAATCTCATGGATTACTATGTAAGGTCAAAGATGTTAGTTCTTTACAAATTAATTTATGGGCTTGATGTAATTCTCAAAAATCTCAGTATGATTATCTGAGATTTGACAAAGTCATATTAATATTTTAGCTAGAAAAAGGAGAAAGTAAGAAAAACTAAGAAAATATTGAAAAAAAGTAATGGATGGAAGGTTTGTCCCATGAACTATCAAAAGCTACATTAATCCAATGTTTAAAACTGTTAGTCAAGCTAATTTATGTATAGGTATGCAAAATTTTAATAAATATGTATTTGGATATAATATTCAAATACTATCTATCCACATACCTATCTACCTACCTAAATCCTAATTTTAATAATCAACTTTATGTCTATCTGTTCATCTGTCTATGCTTTATGTATATTTGGAAAGTTTACCAAAAAATATGCAGGGACAATATAAAATGATCTAAGAATTTTATTGAGTGGTATGACACATTATTAAATTATGTCCCTACATGGGAAAGGCTTGTAGGACAATATAAATTTCTTTGATGCACATTGTGGCCTACTGCCTAGCACATAAAATAAGTATTCAATGAATTTAAGTTTCTTAAATCAAGGACTATAAAAAAGTTTGTGGCGTTTTGTAATCAGTTGTTGAAAGCTTTATATCAGCGTGAGATATAATCTAAATCACTATTAATTTATATAAAGAAATTGTCAGGAGGGGCGCCTGGGTGGCTCAGTCGGTTGAGCATCTGACTTCGGCTCAGGTCATGATTTCGCGGTTTGTGAGTTCAAGCCCCGCGTCGGGCTCTGTGATGACAGCTCAGAGCCTGGAGCCTGTTTCAGATTCTGTGTCTCCCTCTCTCTCTCTGACCCTCCCCCGTTCATGCTCTGTCTCTCTCTGTCTCAAAAATAAATAAACGTTAAAAAAAAAAGAAATTTTCAGGATAATTAGTGAAAACATTTTATCTTAGTCACCTGGTAAGAATATATTTACAGGAGATAGGGAAATATGGATGAAGAAAACCCTCGAAGTTTGCCACATTATGTTGGTGAATGAATAGGAAAAATATCTACCAGGAAATAGTAGCTTACCAGAAAAAAGGTAAGGGATCATCTATGCTCATGCCCTGGATTATATACTTGTACATATTCTCACTATAGGGCAGTGCCAGCTAGGAGTAATCTGGCATATCAGGCATTACATTCAAAGCAACAGGAAATTGGGAAGAAATGCAGATTTCGAAGGGAGAGAGAAACCTAGACTGACATTTAATAACTGTTCCCCCTGATATATGATTCATCAAAGTTCTTTTCAATATAATTACTCATGAATATGGGAAGTCAACTGCAATTTATTCCCAGGAATCAATTAGTGCTTTTCTTGCTAGATTGATCCCTCATGGTTTCTGATCACTATGCCTGGATTTGGACCAGTGATGTAGAGTGCATTCATTTTTCATTCCTGTATTTCTTCAATAAATATTTATGAAATGCCTACTAAGTGGCATAATAGTGCTAGGTGCTGTTAATATAACAGGCAATGAGACCTGGTTTCTGCTCTCTCAAGGAAAGAGAATGGGAAGTACTGGGGGACACATTTTGATGTGTTCACAGAATATGGTATAAGGGCAGTAGAGTAGCTGGAGAAGTTGTATGTAGATCAAAAATATGTGTAGACTGTATAAAATGTAAGTCATGACAAGGAGTTGAGACTGACTCCTAAGAAAAACATGGCGCCATTGGAGATTTTTAAGCAATGGAAGAATATGGTCATATTTGCATTTTTGAAAGACCACGTTATCTATGGTGCTAAGGAGATTGGAGGCTTTTGCAATAATTCAGACAGCAGAGAGTATAGGTTTTGTAAGGGTCCACAGTTTATATAATTTGGGATCCTCTTTAAGAAAAATAATACAAAGCTTTGAATACAAAATTAGATACAAGGTTCTAGAAGGGACCTTAAGACGCATGAGCCCTCCTCTAGTTCACCTCTAGACCTAGAGAAGTGATTTTGGTGGTCTGAACCATGGCGGTGATAGTAGAGATGAAGAGAAATGAATGGATAAGGAAATTTGAAAGACTTGTGATTAGATGTGCAAGATACAAAGAAGGAATGATCAAAGATGATGCTTCATTATCTGGCTTCAACATTTAGCTGGGTAGATAGAGGATCTGTTCACTGAGATAGGAAACACAGAAGTAGATTTTGGTGGCAATAGGATACATTTCAAGAAGTACGACAACCCATGTCAGGTTGAAGCGATGGTGAAACATTTGGGTGTGAAGCTCAAGATAGTTGAAATTATCCCACTTCGAACACAGCTCAGTTCATTTGGCAGCTTATGTGTTCAACATCCTGAGGATGAATATAAACCCACAGTGGTTTTCAAAAGTAGATGTAGACTTCAACCCGTGTAGTAAATAGTAAAATGATCATTGCCTTGCAGCACTATTGTCTAGGTCTGAAAATTAATGGTGGGTTATGTAGGACTCTTGCTGTTTTTCTCACCTTTAATGTGGTACCTTTCAGGATGATTTTTTTCTTGGTCCCTAGCACTATAATATTGGGACAAATCCTGCTTAGCTAGCAGGTTACCCGGAAGGCTTTCAGTTCTCTGGGGATGATGAATTCTTGGTTGTGTGTGTAGGGTTTCTCTAATGTAGGTCAGTGTCTGAGCTTCCTTTGATTGTTAATCCATAGTCTTGAACTGATTATGCAACCCACTGAGGACCTGCTAAATATAATGTTTTAAAGTTCAACGGCAAATTCCCTTCCCATTGTCCTTTAACTTGAAAATGGCTGAACAGATTTTTCTAACACTTTTCATGAAAATAAAGAAAAATATGCTTCCAAAGAATCTAAAAATCATCCTAGTAGGGAAGTTTTAGACAGTTATCAAATGACTTAATACAAGAGATAATAATAGAGACTGTTTTGCAATCTAAAATACAGCATTTTCTACTATGAACACTGTAATTACTATTTACAGCTAGATTATAGGGAAATCTGTGGGTGTCATGGAATTCAGTTTCAGAATTATGGAAACTCTGTTTGCATAATTAAAGGGCTAGTTAGTAAATTCCCTCCTATTTTCTAACCTATTTAAGCAGATCATATATGTGCCAATATTTCTTTGCTAACTATGGTGAAGGAGACAACCAAGTTTAAATCTTCTATTGCTGAATAATACCCATAATAACTGTGTATAATATATGGTTCATAATTAGCGAATATGCTGAGGTTTTTTAAGAACTGCATTAGATATGGCATAGATACAAATTTCTGCTTCATTAAATGACTTTATAGACTATATTTTGCTGCTTTTGCATATGCAATTTTTTTTCCTGTTTGATAGCAGGATTACTTTACAGCTTCTTAATGAGAATACCTTTTTTTTTATTGGAACCTTGTCTGAAGTTTTACTGAAGCTCTCGGTGACCTATTTCTAATGATTTTAGAGCTCTAAAGTTTTCTCTCCCTTATAAGTAGCTTTAACTTATGTTTGATTAGTGGCTTTGGAAGTAGATTCACAATCTAATTTTAGGAAGGAAATCTTTTCTTACCGGAGAAACAAATTCAAAAATAACCTTGCACATCACAGGATGCCTATGAATTATGGAAATGGCTCACATCCCCTCACCACTTATTAGGCAAAGAGAGGGTGAAAGTCAGAGATGGTTCCTCTTAGTTGCATTTCGTTCTCAGTTGTATATGTGCAGGAAAATTCCTCTTTAATATCCTCTTTAATAAACACTGAGAACTCCGATGAATATGTTCACTGGTGGCTCTGAGAAATGATTATAATGCATTGTTAAAGTGCTCTAGTTTTGTAGTACTGTGGAAAAGCATAGCGGAGATGCTGGTGTTCGGTGTTTGTGAGAAAGGGTGGGAAGTTTGCAGGCGTGTAAATGCCCAACACTCAAGGAAGTTTAAAGATCTTAGTTGGAATTTGTAATAACTTTGACTTAAACATCAAGAAATATTGCGATGATTGAGTTGGGTCCTGGAAAGTGAATAGGGTTTCAGTTACCACACAAAATGGGAGGCTATCCAACTAAGAGAAAGAGTCAGAGGCATTTATCCATAGTATCATTTTTTTTTCCTGGTAGAGTACATTTTTGTTGTAACTTCAAAGAAACAAGTATACTTTATAAAACTGAAAATTTACAAACATGTAAAGTTAAAAGCAAATATCCACTCTGTTCTTTGTTTTCTTTAAAAATTTTTTTTTAATATTTATTTTTTGAGAGAGAGAGAGAGAGAGAGAGAGAGAGAGAGAGAGAGACAGAGTGAGTGGGGGATGGGCCGTGAGAGAGGGAGACACAAAGTCTGAGGCAGGTTCCAGGCCACAAGCTGTCAGCACAGAGCCTGACGCGGGGCTGGAACTCACTAACCGTGAGGTCATGACCTGAGCCAAAGTCAGATACTGAACCGACTGAGCCACCCAGGCGCCCCTGTGTTCTTTGTTTTCCTCCCTATTCCCAGCCCCTATTCATACTTCTCCCTGCATGTTTGATACCAATTACCTGAAAGCTTTTTCTATGCATTTAATCATTTACATATCTGTGTGTGTGTGTGTGTGTGTGTGTGTGTGTGTGTGTGTGTGTGGTTAGCTTCCTAGCTTTGTAACTTGCACCCCTAAATATGCTTTATAAACCTTTGATGTTAGTGCACTTCAATCTATGCCATTTATTTTAAGAGTGACCTATCATTCTAGTATGAATATACCATAATTTATTTAACCATTACCATATATAGGCTGTTTATAGTTTTTCCACATTATAAAATTGTTTGTTAATTTATTTTTAAAATTTAATTTATTTTAATTTATTTATGAGAGAGAGAGAGAGACAGAATGCAAGCGGGGAGGGAAAGAGAGAGTGGGAGACACAGAATCTGAAGCAGGCTCCAGGCTCTGAACTGTCAGCACCGAGCCAGACGCGGGACATGAACCCACGAACCGTGAGATCATGACCTGAGCCAAAGTTGGTTGCCCAACTGACTGAGCCACCCAGGTGCCCCTAGTTTTTCTACACTATAAAAAATGCTCTAACGAACATCTGCATCCATACTCTGATTTATTCCTCTAGCATCCTGTCGCCACCACGTTCCTTCCTTCCATGCCATCTTTCTGCACTATATCTTTGTACTCATGTGTAATTCTGTAGGATGGGTCTTGAAAGTTGAATTGTTAGGTCAACTTAAGTACTGACATACAGTTTCAAATTTCTCTCCCCAAAACTGTACCAGCCTACCCTTCCACCAAAAATGTCGTGGTGTTTATAAATCATTAACCCTGCAAACGGTTTTGCCTGTTTGGCTAGATAAAATGATACATTACCTTTACATTTTTTTGTTTGCTTTTCTTGTTCCTGAAATGGTGAACTTGAACATCTTTTCACGTGTTCCTTGATCCAATGGAATTCCTGTATTTTTTGTTGTTGTTGTTGTTGATTTTTATAATATTTTTTTTTCTAAATGATTTTAGGATATCTTTATCCAGTTGGGCTATTATATTTTTGTCTGTTATATGTTTTGCAAATATTTCTTCCAAGAGTGCCACTTATTATTTTAAATTTGTCTTTTGTGAAAGAAAAATTTTGAATTTTGATGTAGTTAAATCTGTCATTCTGTGTGTGTGTGTGTGTGTGTGTGTGTGTGTGTGTGTGGTATCTTCATTATATCTCTAGTCTTTGCCAGATTGACTATAAAAATGTTCTTTTAAAATCTCTGTTGGTACTCTCATAGTTTTGTTTTTAATTTTTAATGTTTATTTTTGAGAGAGAGAGAGAGAGAGAGGAGGAGGAGGAGGTAGGGGGAGAGAGAGAGGGAGACAGAATCTGAAGCAGGCTCTGTGCTGTCAGTGCAAAGCCTTACATGGAGCTTGAACCCACAAACGCTGAGATCATGACCTGAGCCAAATTCTGACATTCAACAGACTGAGGAACCCAAGTGCCCCTCATAGTTTTTTTATGTTAGAATTTTAATACTTACAAAATTTAATTTTGCATAAGATGTTGTTTATGGCTGAGATTCCTGGGCAATCACACACTTGTTTCCTCTTTGTATTTACATATATAATTAGATTCCCAGCCTCCTGTGAGGCCATGTGCCTAAATTGCAGCCAATAGAATGAGAGTTGAGCAATGTACATCAGTTCCAGTTTTGGGCTATAATAACCTTTCAAGAGAGATCCTCTTCCAAAATGACTTTGTAGGTCATCTTTCAAAGGTGATGAAGTCAAACCTGGGAAGTGTTTAAAATTTTTTTTATGTTTATTTATTTCTGAGACAGAGAGAGAGCATAAGCGGGGGAAGGGCAGAGAGAGAGACACAGAAGCAGGCTCTAGGCCCTGAGCTGTCAGCACGGAGCCCGATGCGGGGCTCGAACTCACAAACCATGAGATCATGACCTGAGCTGAAGTCGGTCGCTCAACCGACTGAGCCACCCAGGCGCCCCAAATCTGGGAAGTGTTTAAATCCAAGACTCATCAATTAGGGGAGAGTCACCCACCAATCAGAAGCATCCATTTTGGACTCTATGTCAAGCAACAAATTCTTCCTTATTTTTTTTAGATTTTTCTTTCTTCTTTCTTAGATTTAAGCCACTGAGATTTTAGGGTTCATCTTTTACAACAGCTGTATAATCAGCATACAGAATAATATCATGGCTTAACTTTTCCCCAACTATAAGACCAATGGTTCCAACACACTTTATTCCAACACACTGTCCTTTATCCTCTAATTTGAAATTCTACCTTTAGCATATTCTAAATTTCCATAGTTATAGGAATGATTTTGGACTATATTTTGTTTTATTAAGCTACTTTCATATTCCTGAAACAATACCATGATAATTTATTTACTATAGCTCATAATTGTTCTTGGCATCTGGTAGCAGAGTGATTGTTAAAAATTCAGGTTAGTCTTATTCCTTCAAACCCTTTCCATGAATCTTAGGATAAAATACAACATGTCTAACATGGTCTATAAAGCCCTGGATGATTTGGCCACTGTCTATTTTTACCTGTTTCCTTTCTTTCCTGCTGCTCAGTGAGCCTCAGCTGCTTCAGTTTTGATGAAAATGCAAAGTATCTTCTCACCTCTGGACCTTCACAAATGCTTTGCCTGAACGAGATACTATTCATCTTCTATGTCTCAGATCTAAGAATGATTCTTTAGAAGAGATTTTTTTCCTGACCTCCTGTCAAACAAGATCCCATGATTAAACGGTTTTAGGGCATCTTGCGTTGCAGTCATTATAATTTAAATATTTATTTGTGGTATTATTATTTTAATATTTTCTCCTTTTCTTGATTTAAAATCTATGAGGCCAGAATGGCATTTTTTGTTTATTATGTATCCTCAACACCTAGTGTAACACTTGACACGTATACTTCATAAATGTTTGTTGAATAACTTAAGAATCTGAGGAATAATTTGGTAAGTATGTCCAAACATTATAGATTTATGACTGGGACCAGTTTCAGAATATCCAGATAAATCTTCTTCCCCTCTAACTTTTGTCTGTTATGTAAACAGAGAGAAGTCCTTGTTGATTTCACTTATACATGAAATATTCCTAAATATAAGCAATTTAAGGACATATGTCACCTGGAAGACAAGGACTTGACTTGGAGGATTTGGTTTTCATTAGTTGACCCACAGGTGAATCCATTCTTCACTGACATCACATGAGTCCCATCATGCATATAATGAAATGGCGAAAATCAAATTTTTTTTTAGTAACTGTGGAGGCATTGATTGTACCCTATATTGTATATAAAGTAGTATGAAACTTAATGGAACTCTGAAATATTATAAATAAATATTTGTATGTTGTCCAGATAGTATTTCATTAACTCTAGGCCTCTTCAAGAGCAAAGACGATACTGTATACAATGTCTGAATAAAGCCGAGAATCTTTTCTATCTTGGGGAACTATGTCAAACTCCTATATATCTCTACATCAGTCAGGGAGGGATGGGAAGCAAATAGCTCACTGACATGGTATAATTTAAGAGTCTTTTATAGGAGTCTATTGAAATGGTGTGGGTAGAATTAAAGGAGACCAATAAGGGATGGTGAGGTGCCCCAGGGTTGGTACTAATGGGGTCCTATTACCAGCCCCAGACATGAGGGGATAAGGGTAGAGAAAAAGTTTTTGGAACTTACAGATTGGGCCACCTGACAGGAGCCACGCCTTTGGTGGAATGGCATAGGTGACCTGTGGTAATGTGGCAAAGAGAAAGCTAGGGGAATAAATTCCTGCTCTCGTTTTCTTACTCTATGGTCTTGTGTTGGAATCTCTCATTTGTTGAATTCAGCTAGAAGCTAGATGGGAAGGTAGCCTCTTGATGTCATAAATAGAGGTCATAAAGGTCTTGGGAGACTAAAGTAGGGTGATGAAGGGTAGACAGAGAATTTGGAAGATGAACAGAAGTTATCTAGGATGCTCTGATGTAGCTAGAATTTATTTTATTGTCTTCTTGAAGTTTATTTATTTCAAGAGAAAGAGAGAGAGAAAGAGAGGGAGAGGGTAGAGCCTAGAGAGTGGGAGAGAGACGATCCCAAGCAGGCTCCACACTGTCAACATGGATTCCAATGTGGGGCTCGATTTCACAACCGTGAGATCATGACCTGAGCTGAAATCAAGAGTCAGATGCTTAACCGACTGAGCCTCCCAGGTGCCCCTAGAATTTATTTTTTAGTACATATATAGAGTGAATATTAATTTCACATATTTTCTATTTACACACCAATACTTCCAGCACCATTTGTAGAAACTTGATTTTCCCTACTAGTTTCTGAATCCATTTAAATTATTATAGATCCATTTCAATTATAATAGAGTCTGTTATGGGATTTGTATTCTGGGTTATGTTCTTCAATGTTTACAGTAGTTTCATAAAATGCTTACTATATGATTTGATAGACCTTTTCTTATTATAGTTTTCAGAGTTAAGAGCTTTTTTGAGCACTTGTGGATTCAGACAAAATTTTAATAGGGGCCTAGGCCACTAAAAATCTTAAAGCTATATGGGGAAAAGACCATGTTTCTCCTATTATATAACACCTTTCACAAATATGTGGAATGCAGTATCTAGTATGTTACAGGCATACATAAAGAATAAAGAATGGGTGAATAAATTAATATAAATTTATTTAACAATGTACTGAAGTATGTATGTTCTAAAAGAATAGAATAATGCCGTATGTGCTGCAGATAAGACTTGAAGACATTTAATGACATTTATTTAAATAGGAAAAGACAGATCTGTATTTTCAAATACCAGTGCAAATAGATTTCATGTGAATAGGAAAGACCAAACACAGGATAATAGTGGTTAATTTCATGTTATTTAATCAATCATGCAAAAGGTTCTCACCAGAATCGAAGAGGATGGAAATTTAGGGACACATGTAAATTGAATCCTGTGTCCAGATACAAGGGTCTCTCAAGCATTTAGGGGCTTCCCTGAACATAAACAACAGAGAGTATTTAGGTACTAAATATGTGGTCTAGGGCTGCTCCAACTCTCAGGAGCAGCTCCAAACTGCTCAGGGTAGGAGATGAAAACTTGAAGCTTCTATTTCATCTGTCTAGGACATTTCTATCTCTCTCCAACTCTTTATCTTATTGAATTATTTTTATTCATTATTAAAAATTTAGATGTGGTGTATACCTCTTACAAAATGTTTTTATTTAAAAGTTCTTTCCTGGGGCACCTGGGTGGCTTAGTCACTTAAGTGTCAGGTCATGATCTCGTGGTTCATGGGTTCGAGCCCTGTGTCAGGCTCTGTGCTAACAGATCAGAGCCTGGAGCCTGCTTCGGATTATGTGTCTCCCTCTCTCTCTGCGCCTCAGAGCTCATGCTCTGTCTCTCTCTCAAAATTAAATAAACTTTTTAAAAAATTAAAAAAAAAAAGTTCTTTCCTAATTTCCATTCTGGGTCTTCAGTGTGCTTGTAGATCCTTGGGTTAGTGGAGGCATCATCATCATCATCATCATCATCATCATCTGATCCTAATAGTTATTTAAATTACTATGTGCCAGGAATTTTGTTAAATAATTTATATGGATTATCTCACTTAATTCTTTCAATGAAATAGGTGATAAGATTATAAGTATACCTAGTTTAGAGATGCAGGTAGTGTACTGTTTAGAATCTTTTAACTTGTCTCCCCCCTGTAAACTGTGAGTTCATTGAGGGCTTAGACAGTCACTTTTATCTTGTATTTCTGCATCCATGGCACTAAGAATAGTGACCAGTACAGGTAGCCACACCCCAAATACCTGAATGAATGCTGGTTGAATCTATGTTGATTTAATTTCAAGATGTGGCTCTGATATGATCATTTTAAGATAAAATGGCACTTTGATTATTATCCTGCAAAGCCAGTACATTTCTGGAACAATAACTTCTTTTATTAAATTCACGAAAATATTTGTCAAATTAAGATAAAATTTCCTTTGGGTTTCAGTTCTCTGTTCTGTATGTGTGTTTAATTCAAACTGGATGAAAGAAAGAGAATCATAGATTTCTGCTATTGAAGAAAATGGGATAGAAGACTTCTTAGCAAAAATAGTCAGTTTTTCAACTTGCAAATTATAGTGTAGATTTGCTGTCTTGCCCCCATTAACTTCTTGCCCTTTCTGGCATTCTGAGCCCTTGGGGATCAGATTTCCTGTGGCTGCGTATAACACGCTATTGATCACCCCTTCTGCCTTGTCACCCTTACTTCTCAGTACAAATTGGTCAGTGTCAATTGGAGGGGGAAGATAATTAATTTGCACTCACATTAAAATTAGATGTATTCTGAAAGAAGGCCATCACCTGGGCTTGGGCCCCTAGCTCAACCAATTTTAGGAGGTGAATTCCTAAGCTAACGTTCCAAAGTAGTAGAAGTGTAGGTAAATATATTTATTTTTGTACATCTGTGCATATGTGCGTAAAAGATTGGGAGATACCCTAAAATAGATTCTAATGGCGATCTTTCTAAAGTTTTACAGTTTTAATCACATTGTGCCTCAAAGGTGAAATTGTATACTCTTAAATATTGGAAACTTCCTCAAAACCATGGAAACTGTGTGTGAGATGTAAGATGACTGGACAGGAAAATAAGTCTTTCCTATTATGATTCTATGATGTTCTTTCCCTTTCAATTTCTAAGTGTATATGTTATGTTCATATGTCTCTTTCTTCTATTTATAGCCTTGGGACATCACTACTTTAGAATCAAAGATGTCATTATGGAATAAAGTGCAAGTCATGAAACTATTCATAATATGCCTACAAGCAAGTGTTTTTCTCTCCTACTTAGCGTTCTACTTTGATGCTAAATAATATATTTGAGGCACAGAGTCCATAATCTTCCTAAGCAGAGTGACAGGAACCTCTAAGAGATAGGCAAGGCCATTCCATGACTCTGCTGGCCTTCCAGAATGCTTGTCACCTAATGCAATTCAGATAAATTAGCATGCAATAAAGCTTGCAAGGGAAGTTATATTCATTCCCAACATTGGTACAGAAGTGAATAATTATAATTCTTCCAGTTGGTTTGCTGAATTCATTCTGATTACATTAGTGAAAACATTTTTAAAGGGTAATGGATGTACCATTCCCCAGAACCCGGTAGCAGTCCCCTAAACATTATGCTTGTGGTGAATCCCTAAAGTTTAAAATACTCTCTGAGAGAGATATGGAGGAGTTTGGACTTAGTATTGAAAAGCAGTAACTTGTCCACCAGAGTCCTCTATTGTTTTGGTCTTATATTTAAGTTATGCTTATCTCAGCAAATCCTTGGTTAAGGACCTTTCTGTTTCTCAGCTAACATGAATAGTAAGGATTATAGTATTGGTCAATCCTTTCAGAAGAGAGATGAATTTGTCTTAGATGGGCGGCTTATTAATTTAGAGTAAACTATATGTCACAAGCAATTCCAGAATTTTTTCATTGCTGACACTCATAGATTATTATTTTTTGATGTTTATTTATTTTGAGAGAGACAGAGTGCTAGTGGGGGAGGGGCAGAGAGAGAGGGAGACACAGAATCTGAAGCAGACTCCAGGTTCTCAACTTTGAGCACTGAGCCCCACGTGGGGCTCAAACTCATGAGCTCTTAGATCATGACCTGAGCCAAAGCCGGACGCTCAACCACCTGAGCCACGCAGGCACCCTAACACTCATAGATTATTGAAAAGATGCTCGGGGCGCCTGGGTGGCGCAGTCGGTTAAGCGTCCGACTTCAGCCAGGTCACGATCTCGCGGTCCGGGAGTTCGAGCCCCGCGTCGGGCTCTGGGCTGATGGCTCAGAGCCTGGAGCCTGTTTCCGATTCTGTGTCTCCCTCTCTCTCTGCGCCTCCCCCGTTCATGCTCTGTCTCTCTCTGTCCCAAAAATAAAAAAAACAACAACAACAACAACAAAAAAAAAACGTTGAAAAAAAAATTAAAAAAAAAAAAGAAAAGGTGTTCAAAAACATAATTTTAGACATGAAACAACTTGTATTAAGATCTGAATCAGTTCAGGTGACCTTCAGAAATCAATTACTTTAGGTTAGATTTCTCCTAGATATGATTTTTAAAAATCTACATATAGTGGGCAAATTCAATCACTGATACAGATATTTTTTAAACTATATAAGTCAATTCAACAAATAGTCATTGAGCACTTGCTGTGTGCCAGACACATTGACGGTAATTGGAATAAAGAAAACTTGGTGCCTGACCATAGACATTATTATTCAAGTACACAAGCTGGATAAATCTTACTTGAAGAAGAGTATTCTAGATAAGATTTTTTTTTTTTTTTTAATAAGAGAGTCAGGGACAGAAGGAAGCTGGTAGATAAAGAGACTGTTTTTGGCATTTTGGTTGCCAGAAAGGAGAAAAGTAAGTAGAGATTTTGTTCAGTGCTCCTGTGATAGGTGAGTTGGGTCTGAGTAGGTTAACATTCTATGAAGTTAGGCTGTCTGAGGAATAGAATACTGGATGGCACATTGTGATGGTTTAACAAGTAGCAGTGTTATAAAGAGGTCCTCTGGCTTGATGTGATGGTTTCATCTTCTTTGAACCATTGTCAACTTTTCTGTGGGCACAACATAGTCTGGCAGTGACAAGATACAGCATACTAAATCCTGTCATTGTGTCTGAATGTGAAGGTAAAGAAACGCTTTTTTCAAAACTCAGATGGAAAGATGGTTGCTTTCCCAATTTCTGGCGGAAGAAATTAACTGATAACCTGCACTACCCAATCTATTCTTCGAGTTGGGGTTTTCATAATGCTTTAGATAAACACAGTAACAATATGAAGCATCGCTAACCATCTGAATACTCAAATGAGAAAGGTCAGTATATTCATCTTAACCTTCACACTTAGCTAATATAGGTTGATAGCAAGTCCTTCTCAAAGCCACCTTCAGGCAGTTCATTCGTATTGATCAGCTCTTTGGCTAGCAATGTGTTAAAGTGACTTTCCTTGTGCTCACTTTGGCAGCACGTATAGTAAAGTGACTATCCTAGAAGGCTGGATCTAAAGAAAAAAAAAGAATGAATATCCAACAAATTTTATGTAGAACTTTAAACTATAAGGGAACTATCGTTTTCTTAGATAAAAAGGAGATGAATTTTTAAATGTCATAATCTATAGAAATTTGTGAGTTTATGAACCCACTATGAAATATATTAAATGAATATTTATGTATAAATTTACATATATATATATCTCCAAATGCTGAAGAAAGAAATTTTGTCATTTCTCTCTTTATCTGCAGCAGCTGGCAGTTTCTGGCCCTTGGGAGTGCTCAGTAAATGTTGAATGATTAGATGAACAAATGAAGGAATGAAGGAATGAATGAAGCCTGGTTTGTTTTAAACTTCTCTGAATTCCATGTATAAATAAGATTAGTCTTTTCCTGCAAGAGGAAAGACCAATGAACACACTAATTAATTGAAGTTCTCTTTGTTTGCCAACTTTTTAATTAATTGAAGTCAGCATGATTCCTTGTCCCCCCAGTACCTTGAATAATCACTGGCATATAATGGTGCTAATTACTCATATGAGTGAGTGAATGTTCTAGTGAGACTAGACATTTTTGCCATTTCCATTCACTATACTCTTAATCCTCCCTTATTGTCTATACTAAAGTCCCTCATTTTCTATGAAGTATGTTTCATCTGATCCTTTAACTCACAGTGGTTCTCTTTCTTTGAACTTTGGTGCATGCCATCTTTACATTTTTTAATTGACATCTAGAAATGACGGCAGTTTACCTTTATCTGCTTCTGGGAATTTATCGTGAAGACAGATTATAAAATATTGGGCAAACTCTTTTGGAAGATGCTCATTGCATTGCTATTTTTAAGCGTGAAGCAGCTGTATTCTGCTTTACCTGTTTTTAAGAGTACAAAGTAAGGTCAAATTCCCTTTTAACATTCACATCCAATGAATCTGAGCTGCTTTTCTGCTTTCTCTGCCTAGAGTTCCTCTCCCAAGTTAAGCAGGGATATTTATTTAGTCCAAAGAATTTGTCATTATAACTTCAATGAAAAAGAGCTGTAAAAAAAATCTATTCACCTCATCAAAGGACTTGTTCAATGTGGCTGACACTGCTGTTACTGTGATATGAAGTTACTTCTGAAAGTATGAAGTCCAGCATCAGGGTTTGAACACCACTGGAATCACTACAGAAAACAAGGAGCCCAGCTCTGGCTGATTTGACGATTGTTTCTTTGTGTGCAGGGAGAGAAAACCTTTTCCTTCCAGGTGATGTTATAATATGTTTACTGCACACCAAAGTGTGTATTGGGTCCAAGTGTTGCAATCCTCAGTGATAAGCTCATTCAGTACATACACCCAGCTGTCATTCTCAAGGCATATCACAATGGCTGTGCCAGGAATGGCTTCAGTATCACCCGAATGCTGCCCAACCAGCTGTTCCTTATAACATTCTAGAGCTTCAGGTCGGGCCCATTCACCAGTCCCAAGTATGACCTATTTTTTCCTGAGGTTTTTCTCTTAGGACACCTATCCATTGTCATGATCTGGCTTTCGGTAGATTCCAGTAACATTAAACATCCTAGGAGAAAGATTCTTCTTTTAGAAAGCTTGTTGGCCCTGCGTAACTTTTTAGTGCCTTAAGTCATTTATAGGTCCATTATGAGTTCATTTGGATGGAGATCAAGGAGTCTCTTCTATCTGGGCTGCTTTCTTCTCCCCTTCCTTAATGTCCCTTTGTCTTCACCCTTTGGCTGTTCCTTCAGGGTTAGGCCTCTCTCTCCTCTTGGTCCTTAGATTCCATTGTTTGTTTTAGAAAAAGCTAGTGTGTGTGTGTGTGTGTGTGTGTGTGTGTGTGTGTGTGTGTGTGTATGTGTGCACGTGTGTGTGAGTGTGTGTATAAATGGCATAGCTCAGTCCTGCCTCATGGATAAACATCCACAAGAGAAACAAACCTTTCAAATACTAGAGTGAAGGGGCTTTTAGGATATAATTGTTCCTTTTGTCTCTCTTCTTCTATTTTGCTAACATAATTTGGATCCCACAATGATATGGGCACTTGCTTTTCCCCAAAAATGAGTGAGACAAGAAGGAAACTCTACCATCCTATATTTCCTATAAGGAAATGGGACCAGAAAGGAATCTTTAAGCACCAAAAGATTTATTTATGGTGCTTGTATTAGAATGGAATATTGCATTAATTTTCCTCCCTTTTTTCTAATTTCCAAAGGGTATGTAATGGTTATAATACTTTTATAATAAAGAAAAATATATAATAGGAAATTATGAACACCAGGTGGATGAAGAGACTTCTTATATTCCTGATTAGGAAGTTGAATTCCAGGTTAGCTCAATGAGGTGTCCAGGAACAACCAGTGAGTGGTAGAACCAGGACTAGCATCAGGGAGGAAACATGTTCTAGTTGCAGGTAGATAAGTGTTGAAGACAAACCTCAATTCTTAAAATGGTCTTCACATTTTCTGGCTGCATTTCATAGGGAAGTCTTTTCCCCTCTCTTAGCCTCAGTTTCCTTATTTATAAAATGGAGACAGCCGGTTGGATTGTGATTTCCATGTGCTTTATACACGATCGCACATGTTAAGTGTCTGGCCCAGATACTGCCACGTAATGGGTAATCAGCAAATATTATCTCCCTTCCTCTCCCGTTGTTCTGAATTGTGGTGCAGAGCCTTACCAGTGTACCAGCCAGCAGCTTCTCTTGACTTACTGTATTTGCTTTATTATACTGATAATACACAATGCTTTGTGTTTTACCTGAATTGTGTTCCTGCACCCCCTCCCTCAGATTCATAAATCTAGGCCCTAATCTACCTTAGAATGTGACTGTATTTGAAGATAGGGCTTTTAAGGAGGTAATTAAGTTAAAATGAGGCCTTTAAGGTGGGCCTTAATCCATCTGACTGATGTCTTTATGAGAAGGGATTTGGATACATGGAGAGACACCAGGGCTGTGTGCACACAGAGGAAGGCCATTGTGGGGACACATTGAGAAGGTGGCCATCTGTTAACCAAGGAGAGAGTCCCTTGGTTAACAGGGAAAAACCCAACCTTCTAACCATTTGATCTTGAACTTCTAGCCTCCAGAACTGTGACAAAATAAATTTCTGTTGTTTTAAGTCACCCAGTTTGTGGAATTTTGTTATGGCAGCCGTAGCAAATCACAGCAGATGCTTTGTAATCATAGCATACGATCAATAATTTCTTGATGAATATGATTTTTATTAGAAATAAAACTTTGTTTTATATTTCTTTTATGTCTCCTGTGGAGGCCCAGCTATTAAGGTTACTGACAACTATAATGTGATAATGAGGATTATATATGATCTTTTTTTTCTTTTGCAAATAGCAACTAGAATTGTCCTTTTTATGAAGTTATAGGAGTAAATGCAATTAAAGCTGAAAAGATTATTCCTCATTGCCTGTCTAGACATGGGAAGAGAGAATTAAATCTTCAAATGTAATTTCAGAAATTAAGATTAATGACCAGGAGTATATGATTCCCTTACATGCTGGTGACCTCATGTTGTCTGAGAGTAAATGTGGGGGCTTCTCACTATCTTTGTATTAATGAATATGATTAAGTAATTTTAAATATAGTCAGGATATAACATTAACTCATCAGTGTTGGAAGTTTGCCTTGTGTTTTTCAGAGGACTGAAACCAGTCCATCATGAGAGAGAAAGTCAAAGGATTTTTTACTGAGTTTTAAAAATTACAATTGATTTTCATTTTCTGGATTATGGGAAATGTGGGAGAAAGTGAGTTATCTTAATTAATTTATGGACAGGACATCAAGAGATAAAAATTTTTTTTTCAGGGTTTTCAATGTTTGCCAAGTCTAAGAGCTCAAAGGAGAATTTAGTGATAAATGGAAAAAACTCTGGACAGTAAGATAGCAAATTTATTACTGGCAAAAATGCAGAAAATAGTGTTGAAGGAAGTAGGGGGCTCCTTCTTGTTGAGCCAACATGGTCTTTGCATGTCCCCTCTTGCACATTCACGTACACATACATGCATACGAGGCACATTTTTCTTTCTTTTTTTTTTTTTTTTAATTTTTTTTTTTCAACGCTTATTTATTTTTGGGACAGAGAGAGACAGAGCATGAACGGGGGAGGGGCAGAGAGAGAGGGAGACACAGAATCTGAAACAGGCTCCAGGCTCTGAGCCATCAGCCCAGAGCCCGACGCGGGGCTCGAACTCACGGACGGCGAGATCGTGACCTGGCTGAAGTCGGACGCTCAACCGACTGCGCCACCCAGGCGCCCCACGAGGCACATTTTTCTAATGTCTTGCCATTACCATAACTTGCTGAATAATCTTTGGGTGTTAATTAACACCTCTGGCCCTCATTCACATTTATAGAGAAAAAGCGTTAGAGTAGATAATCTAGATATACTTTAGCATACCTTCTAATTCTAACGTTCTATGATTCTATTGCATCTGGAGATGTGGCCAAAAAATGAGGGGCTGAAAGTGATGTCACTTAGGGAAGCTACTGGTCATACTGGGTCTGCTAGTCTCCTAAAGATAATCTCTGCAGAGTGTGGAGAGACCTAACACCAAATCTTAAGCTTCAAAATGACTGGAGAGCTGTTCAGTGCTCAATCTCAGAACCAGAGAAATGACTGTGCGAGGCGGTCAAAATATTTGTTGGATGAACAACAAATGTTGTTGGATCTCGAGATCATGAGGACGGATTAATGTTTCCAGTGCGGTTTTGGACCTATATGATTTATTATGATGTCACGTGGTCATATTTTTCAGGGTCATGTTGACATGTCTACTCAATTATTACACATGATTAGAGGATTAGAGAATTATAGAAATATAATCACATGTTGCTGCTAAACTGAAAAGGATCTAAAATAGCAGAAACACTTTAAAGAACATTTCATTGTTTTTTTCCTATATAGAAAAATAATAAACTTTCATCCTTCTTTTCCAACCCTTCCTTTTATTTTGTTTTGTTATTATTTATTAAATTTTTAAATGTTTATTTATTTTTGAGAGAAAGAGACCGAGTGTGTGCAGGGAAGGGGCAAAGAGAGAGGGAGACACAGGATCTGAAGCAGGCTCCCGGCTCTGAGCTGTCAGCACAGAGCCCCATGCAGGACTAGAACTTGTGAACCATGAGATCATGATCTGAGGCGAAGTCAGTGACTTAACTGACTGAGCCACCTGGGCACCCCTTGTTTTGTTTTGTTTTTATCACAATCTATAGTCATTAGGGAAAAGATGTATTTTCTGAATGTAAACGTCATGAGGGAAGGGGTATTGTATGTCTTTTTAAAAAATTTTTTTAATGTTTATTTGTGAGAGAGAGAGAGAGAGAGACAGAGTGCAAGCAGGGGAGGGGCAGAGAGAGAGGGAGACACAGGATCTGAAGCAGGCTGCAGACTCAGAGCTATCTGCACAGAGCCCAACGTGGGCTCGAACCCATGAATCATGAGGTCATGACCTGAGCTGAAGTTGAATGCTTCACCGACTGAGCCACGCAGGTGCCCCTATCTTTTTCATGCACCTAGCAATCATGACAAGTAGAGGTATTTAAAAAAAAATTAAATTCATTTATTTATTTTGAAAGAGAGCAGGGCAAAGGCAGAGAGAGAAGGAGAGTGAGAATCCCAAGCAGGCTCCGTGCCATCATAGCAGAGGCCGATGTGGGGCTCGATCTCACAAACTGCGAGATCATGACCTGAGCCAAAATAATGAGTCGGGTGCTTAATGGACTGAGCCACACAGGTGCCCCAAAGAGAGCTATTTATTAAATGAATAAATGAATACTGAAATGTATAACCATAGAAAGACAAATGATATTTGGCTCACTTTTCCTCAGTACTGGGGAAAGATTGCTTGGAAAGAAGGGATGTATGTATGTAGTTATATTTATAACACATTAAGAGAAATACACGGATATTGTTGTTATAATAAAAAATAAAAGCTCTGTCTGATGATTTTTCTTGGTTAAGTTTGAAGGAAACTGCTTATGATTGAAAAAAGGCAAAATTAAAAACGATTAGATTTCTAGCCATTCTTTTAAAAAGCCTGGTTGATTTAAAAAGGGAATTTTCGAAATATTAGCCATATGGCAAGAACTAATTAGAGACAACAAAATTACCTTGAAGTATGGCGTGCCTCAGACACAACTCTTCTGGCAGGTAGCTTAGCATTGCTCTTCTCTCCCAGGTCATTATCACATTTCTCTGTGTGTCTGAGTTTGGTGCACACTTTCTGTGACTTAGGAGCTCTGATGTAGCTGAAAAGCTATATAAGAACAATCATCAGAATAAGAACCAGCCCAGCATTCTGACTCAATAAGGATAAAGAGGAAATCAGCTGCCTAATGAAGCTCTTTCTCTGCCCCCTGCCATTGTGAAAAATAGGGGCTAGTGTATTCCATTATGAATCTGTATGTTTCTCTTCTCACCCTTCCTTGGCCTGAGAATCAAAGGCCATTTCTGACAGATCTGACCCTCTGAGTTCTCATCTTCACTCATGCCTTCAACTATCACCTCTATGCAGATATCTCCCCAGATCGATATTTCAATTCACATCTCCCTCAACCCTTGCCGCAATCCTGCACCCTAACAGAACCATTTTCATTTTTAAAATGTTGTCCATTTTGACCTTATAGTTGCATAGTTTCAGAGTCAAAAATCACATACGCTATCTCATTCTGGTTTTTTTTCCCCTCAAAAATCAAATCATTAAAACCCACAAATTGGACTTTTACATTTTTCTTCTTAATGAATATGTTGCAGGGGACTGAGGTACTTTTTTGGGGAAGTAGGGAGTATCAGAGACATTTGCCAGCTTCGTTTTTTGTTTCCTGAATAAAAGCACTGAGTAAGCATGACATATACATCACTTTAATGTTGAGAATGCAGAGTAAAATTTTTTATTTTTATTTTTTCAACATTTATTTATTTTTGAGACACAGAGAGAGACAGAGCCTGAGTAGGGGAGGGGTAGAGAGAAAGGGAGACTGAATCTGAAGCAGGCTCCAGTCCTGAGTTGTCAGCACGTGAGGCCTGAGCCCATGAACTAGGAGTTCGTGACCTGAGCCGAAGTCAGACACTCAACCGACTGAGCCACCCAGGTGCCCCTAGAATGCAGAGTAAAATTTAAGAGATTTATTCTCTCCTGGAATTTGACTCTGAAAATAACTTGTACCAATATTAGAAACATTGTATCCTCAACCTTGGAATCACATGGTTTCTGCAAATTTAAGACATAGAAATGGTTGCAATTGAAAAACAATATTTAAAGAATGCAAAAGAGGAGCTCTTTTAAAGACTGTGCAGGCATACATTTAGTTTATATTCAAAAGCATGTTTTTGATCAAATATATCTAGGCACTATTTATATATCTCAGAAAATCTTAAATATTTATATAGGTCTCAAAAATTCTTAAATATTGTAAACTACAACTTAGTCATTATGAAATATGTCCGTGACTTACCCAAATCTCAGATTTGAAAAAAAAATTCAACTATCCGTCTGTGATCCATAAAGTCTGCATGATACATGACCCGTGGTGCTGGCACTTTACTTCTGCAGGGAATAATGTCCTTCTGAGGTCTTTCTCACTTACAGGGTACTTCTCTCTACCCCAGCTATCAATCCTCCATGAGCCTCATAGTAACCCTGGCAAAGGGAGGCCCATGAGTTTGCTCTCCTGGCCTTAAATATTCTAGAAATGCATTTCCTTTCATCTAGCCATGCAAACAACATCATCTCCCATCACTGACTATATACCGGAAGCATTCAGGACTCTGGGTTTATCTTTGTCTAATTGTATGATACCTCCCTACTTCATTATGGTTTCTATTTCTTTATATAGTATGTCACTCTGGAGCCTCTCCATGAAGAATTTGCATTGCTTCTAAGTAGAATGGGTCCCTCCTGCCACCTAGTTTGACCCGATTTGCCACCAGAAGTGTAGAAAACTTGCCTCTGGTTTAGTTGTACAACGAACAGGTTTTAGCCATAAAGCGTATCTTTTTAAAGCATTATATTTTGGAAAAAAGTCATGAAAATGTATTAAACTGATTTTTGAATAATTTCATGAAGGTGTTTGACGAGAATGTTTGGCAGCATATCCAGTGAGAGACCAAAGCAGAGAATTCCTCCACGTCGCTTTCTTTGGAAACTTAAGATTTTTCTCTCTTGTGCTATATTTAGATGTGTGGCATGTCTAATTTTCTGCTTCTGTGCCTCACTGTGCTTCTAGTGCTTATTGTAATCCAGCTAAAGTGTCAGGCCAGTGTGAAGAAATCTTGAAGTTCCTACCTGAGTGAGCCAGCGTGTAGCAATCTGAGGACCCTCTGTATTGGACCCCTCTCATCCTGCTTTTCACCGAAGCATTCCTGACATTGTAAATGGAAGTCAATACAGCCTTTTCTCAATAAAGAAGTTCTAAAAAGTTAACTCAAAGTGTTTCATTAATTCTGCAAGACTCGGAGTAGCTGGGAAGTTGGTGATGTAACTAGATTGATCAGATGGTAACAGCTGCCAATTAAATTTAAATAAATTTAGTTCAAGTCAGGCTGATTCAATTCCATTAAACTCATTTCACACACATCTACTGAGTGCCTATATAGTCACATACAGCATTAGGTTACGAGTGCATTGAGATGCATAAAATACATTCACTATGTACAATCTAACAATGAGAGCAAGCATATAAACAAAATAAATTGTAATATCATTCAATAAGTAGAATAATGGAATCATATACACAATGCTGAAGTACTTAATTTTGAGAAGGGAGCTATAGTGAAGGACTTCTCAACAATGCTTCCTGGAAGGAGTGATACGTAAGCAGGATTTTGAAAACTGACCAAGAGTATGTTAAGTGTCAGGGTGGGGTCAAGGTTAGGCAGAGGGAAGACCATTCGATACCCTACTCTAACCACTATGATCTTGGATAGGCTCTTATGCATACAATACTGATCTTGGCTGTGTTCACATGCTTTTTCACTTCAGCTATTTTTTAAAAGATGAATATTTTTCTGCAGTTATATTAAAAACAAATGCATAAACCAAGAGATAAATGGCTTTGACCTGGGATGCTATGCTACAACACGAACAGCATCTTCTGGATTTGTGAAAAGTGGTAAACTTAGTTTTAACCATCATTCAAAAAAAGAGCAATGAAACCAGTGGGAAAATAGTAAAAATGCAAAGTAAGTATGAATCAAGAGACTTGAGTTTAATTCCTCATTCTGACACCAAGAAGCTTTTGATTTGGGTTAAGTTGTAAATCCTCGCAGGCTGTAGATTTTCTCATGAGTCAACTGAGGGGATAACTAGGAAACTCTATGGTCTTCCCTACCTTTTAAAGCATTCTCTACTTCTATAGAATGGCCAGGACAGTGAAAATAACCCAAGGCAGGCAGAGTAAATAGAAGAATGAGTGTAGTCTTTGGAGTCAGCAAACTTCACATTGAACCCTGTCTGGATTTTGTACAAGTTGAGAGATCTATGGGGCAAGGGCATCATTTCCTTAGTTATTCTTATGTGCAGAGCACCTGTTTTACAGCATTGTGTGAATTACTGCAACAACATGATCAAAATACCTACAGAGTTCCTTGCACATAGTAGGTACTCATTAAATGTCAATTTCTGTTTCCAGCTTCTTTTATTCTGAGTAGCAGAAACTAGTCAGTCTTTTTTAAAGGGACCCTCCAATATTTGAAATATCGATCTGGGGAGATATCTGCAGAGAGGTGATAGTTGAAGGCATGAGTGAAGGTTGTTGTTATAGTTTAATTATTCTCCGACTTAGAGATTGCCCTGTCCGTACTGTGGCCAAGATATGCTAGATTGAGCAGAGTAGAGAAGTGGAATAAGGAGTCATATAGCTATGGGATATTTGATGACTGTGTTGTTGTTGTTTTTTCCTCCAAAGGGAAAGTCATTTCACAAACTTGTGCCTTAGTGGCCTCAGCTGCTTTTCTGTCTCTCATGACCTTTCATTTCTGCCTAATTATTAACACTGATACCATGCAACTCGACTAGTCAGCACATTTGCTGATAAAGGGGCATTTCTTACACAATAATTCTCTTGCATTTTACTTCATAGCCAAGATTTACTAACCAAGATTTGTAAGGGGGGGGGGGTTCTGTGCTTTGATAAGGACGTACTGTACTTCATTTGAGAAAAGATAGTACCATAAATAATATTACAAGAGGCAAGGTAGCTCAGTTGGTGCTAAAATAAGCTGAGTGTAGAGTTCGTAAGAGCTCATGTGGATGCCCCCACACCTCAGTTCCTCCTAGGGACTTTCTATTCTTGTTTCATTCTTTTTTTATCAAGCACTTCAGGCCCAGTTTCACAGAAGCTGAAATCCTTTGCTTTTTGTGATGTGTGTGCTTTTTGAGAAGATGTGACTAAGGGCACCTCCTCATGGAATGGGAAAGATTCTTCCATTTGTTATCAAATGGTATGATACCATGTGATCCTTACTTTACTAAGGGGTTGTTAGAAATGATGGCTAGATGTCTGCCTGGTATCCCGGGAAGATCAGGGACTGAAAAATCAGACAGATGTAAGTTCAAAGCTTCGCTCGTCACTTAATAACTGGGACTTTCCATTATAAGTTTAATTCCTCTGAGACTTGGTTTCCCCACCTATAAGATAAGGCTGATAATAACTTCTGTATGAGCTGTTGAGAGATACATTGAGATGACATGTGTAAACTGCTAAGCGATATCTCTTGCATAAAGTAGGTGCTTGTTAAATGGAAGCCATTAAAAAAAAACAAAACAAAAACAAAATAAATGGAAGCCATTAAGAACAAAAAATGAGCACAAAATAACAAAGACAAAGTGTCAGTAATTTCAGTTGTGGTTTTTTATTTCCCAACAAATGAAGGTCACAAACGTCCTGTAGGAAGAAATTGGCTGGAATTTCAATTTTCAGTCTTCTTTGTTGAATAAACCAATAAATAAATAAATAAATAAATAAATAAATAAATAAATAAATAAGGCTGAGCTAGAGAATCTGTGAGATAACTTTTTTTTCCCCAGTGAAACGGAATTTGGCAAAAGTTTTCTGGTCATAAAGGGAACTACTGAGAGAAGGCAGGAAGATTTATGGGACATAAGTAACAGTCTTCCAGCGCAATAATAGTATGTTGCAAGCAAAAATAAGAAAAGCCATTGTAAAACATTGAAAAGGATGCTACTGTGCAGGTCTGGGGTACGTTTTCAAGAGACCATGTTGGTATGAGTGGCCAACATGAGTATCTGTGATTATATGAATGTGCTGTGATTACCTGACTGATAGTGAGCTTGCTAATGTGGCTGGCTGTGGTGGAGGGTACCAGTGTGGAAAGGTGGGTATAAAACTGCAGTCACTGAGACCGTGTGTTTTTATCCTGCTGTACATTTCCCACAAAGCCAAATAACTGGTGAGATTGGTCTTTGAAAAAGCAGCCAGTGACATGCTATGCTAATGACCCCAACCTTAAGCCTCCAAAATTGTTATATACAGCTCCTTAGAAGAGCAGTCAAAGGCATTCGATGAAAAAAAGGAGGGGCAGCTTTTTCATTGTCAAATAAGTTTGGAAATGCTAAATGTCATGTCCCCACCAAGGATCATCACCATATAGATTAGCGTATGAAAAGCTCTGAGAAGTCCTGCAGTTAAAAACAGCTGATTAATTACGGAATAGTTCAGCGCTTCCCTAATTTTAACACTGGCATTGTTTATCAAGGAATTTTTAAATAAACATCCTGTTGTGCTAGTGATCTGGAAAACATACTTGGGGAAATCCTGTAATTGGCACTTAGGAAAAAAATAGAATTACATATACGGTAATAGGAAGGAGTAAGTTCTTTCAGGGAGACAGACATTTACAATTTTACATCTCTGGAAATGTACTCTTCATGCTTTCTCAGTGCTGGTATTTTAGTCATTTGTGAAGAGTGTAGTGGAATCTTTTGGTGCTGGCTTATGACTAGCTGAAATAAGTTTCTTGTATGACAGCATGGAGCAAGAATCAGTTACTTCATAGTTTTATTTTGCAGATTAAGGCACCAGAGCTAGGTCTCATTGTCTGATGAAATCCTTTCGAGGTTTTGTTCTATAGCTTTCAAGTCCTGATGTAGCTTTCTTTTTAACTAAAACTATTTTCTTAATTTGAGCAATTCGCCGGGTTGAAGAAAACTTGTAAGCACTGTTAGTACTTGTCAGGAGTAAATGGGACTCTAGAGAGTTCTTTGAAATAGGAAACATTTGAACAGAATATCATCTTGCTTTCAGCTGTTTGTATAGATGCAATTTCTGCAATTCTATACCTCGCAGCTCGAATTCCTCTTCATCTGTGTCTCAGGCTTCCATCAATAATCCCTCTGCTCAAACACACTTGACAAGAGAGGTAGAGTAGACGCCCTTGCAATATCTTCTGAATGTTACTCAGCAGTGATGTGTAATCGGGTTCATAAATTTTAGGAAGAAAAACGTAAAACTGAAGAGGGGATTCAATCCATATGAATCCACATTGGACAAGGGTAGTGTGAGGAGCATTTTATAAAATCAGCTTTTGATTAGACAGTGGAGATTTTGTAAAACATTAAAAAAAACAGTGATTACAGATTCTTATTAGATATATACATCACCTATATATGATAAATGTGGTATTTATATATAAAATAAAATCTTCCTACCATGTACCGTAATGTATGAGAGAACTGGCTGTTTTCTAGATCCAATTATATTCACCTTACACAGTGTGATTTCTGATATATCTTCCCAATCGAAAAACTTTACAGTAGAGTTGTTATTCCATCTCATAACATCAGTATTGGAAAAAAGGACCTAGTTTGTATGTGTTAAGTAAGACACTGGATTCTTGCTGCCTTTCTGAAATTCAGGAGAAATCTGTACTATAGCCCACAACTATTTAATATTAAAAGATTAGGAAAAAATAATAGACATTCTTTTCAGACAGTGAAAAACGTTAGATTAATTGTATTGATTTGGATTTTTCTGTTTACTTGGTGAAAGTTGTTAAAAAATTATTCTAGTTATTTTTGAACAAAATTTAAAGAATAAATATATTTTTAAAGCTATGCAGTTTATTTTTCTTTCAATTTATACTAGAGCCATGTACTCTACTAACTTTTCATTATTTGTTTATGAAGTAACATTGGAACTTTATGGGAAATATACTATATATGTATATTTAGCCTGGACTATTTTTCCCTCAAGTCTAATACGTTTATGTTTCCTTTATGGTTTTAGTTACAAAATAAAAAAAATACTATGTATTAAGCATTGTTTGGAAACAGGAATGAGGGTTTATAAAAACTTTTGTCTTAATATAAGGAATAGAGAAGTCGAGGTATATGACGATAGGCTTCCACTCTACTTTCTCTAGGGCAAATTGCACTGTTCGAGGAATTCCTTTAAGCTCACAATTATAGCAGATAAGCATTATATAATTTCACAAGAATATCCATATTGACTAATTGAAAGAAATTACTTTAAAAGTTTTGAAAGTAATGAGGCCCGAAGGCCCATTTAACATGAACTCTACTCTGTTGAATTCACAGTCATTCTTCTCCTTTCATTCAACTCTTCAGAGATTAGAGAATTCCAGCCCATTCTGGAAGAAGTCACTGTCTGGAGTGCAGAAGGCTACTTTGCTCTCTGTGTCCACTTAACCTTTGACTGCTCCGAGAGCCTACCAAGTGTCAATCAGGGCTCAGTGGACACAGGTGCCTGGGGAACAGGACAGAGCAGCTCACCTTACCCAGGACATCAGACTATCTCCAGATGGCAAAGAACTTCTGAAGTTATGAACTAACTTGCTTGTGATGCAAATTAGTGACCTGGGGCGAGATGCTTCATTAATGTTCCCGCTCCCCTGAGCCACCAAGGTGTCAGAAGTAGGACTGCTTACTCTCACATTTTTTCTCTCTGTAATATGTGTTAACGACCCTTTATTCTTATAGAGATGGTCCAATCAATTGCTTGTGGCTAGTTAATAAACTACCAAAGCAGAGATGAAAATTAGATTCCATTTAGAAGAAAACAATGTTTACCTTCTCCCATGGAAATGTGTGAAAAAGCTTTAGAAAATTGTGACCATATATAAGGTCTCAGAGGAGACTGTGATTAAAAATAATAAAAAGGAGAAATATGAGTTTCTATCCAGATCACTATTTCATTTTTTTTATCCAACAAGTGATGAGAAAAATTATGCGAACCCATGCATTTGCCCTGAGTTATGATTGTATTATATTAACCTCAGCTGACAATATCCTATATTGACTTTGGCTTACTTAAAATTCTGCCTCTTGGGTATAAACACACATCTAAAATTGACTCAGCTCATTTCTATCTTGCTGAGGTCACTTTACCAGTTACTCCCAACTACTGAACTTATTTTATGTGTTCCCTTTTTTCAGTATTACATTCTCAAATTTTTGGCACCTGGGAATTTCTCTGTGATGGTTTTATTACTGAATTCAGGATTCATAGTTACAATCAGCTCTTATGGCTAATAAGATGCTAAGATGAGCTAATAGGGTTTTGCTTCTTCTTTTGTTTAATATGGATGGAATGGTTCTGATTACAGTGAACACTGGCCAGTCATTTGCCGGGAAAGTGGTCCCATAAAGAATGGGTTGTCTTTTTCCATAAATTACCTCAGCAGGAAAAAAAAAAAAAAATGCATGACAGTTCACTATGGCTGTCATCTTGGAATCTAGGTAGCTCTTATGGAAGAAGTAATGATCTTAGCAATGTCTGAGAAGGATACTTCTGAAATTTCACTACTAAAAAGAACAGACGCTACTAATGAAGATATAGGATCAGTAAATATTTGAGCATCTATATTATATCGGGTGCCATTTATTCAGTTGTGTTGCTTTTCAATAGAATACACTAGGTCATTTAGTGCCAGTGTGAAACCGTGGAGTGTATTTTCTATAACAAGTGGGAAGGCTCACTTTTCTGTTCAAATTGACTGAATAAGCTACTTCCAGCAGATATTTAAGTCCTGTGGAATTATCCTTTATTATGTATCAGGGGGACAAAAAAGGAAGGATTCAGAGAGGAGAGGTGTGAGTCATTATGTGAGTTTTGGGGAAGTGTGAACGCTGGGTGATTCTTTATTCTAGTATGAGCGGTACTTTGAAAGATTAATTTAAGACTAATCTTCTTTAAAAGTTCATGATAGTAAAGGTTGGGATAGATTCCATAAATGAAAAATCATTTTTGTGTAGTTATAAAAATTGCCAAGTTACAATTTCAAAATTATAAAAATAGCAATATAATTTGAATTCATGGATAAACTCCACATGTTATCAAATGCATGTTTCTTTTTATTTTTTTTATTTTTTGGCTTATTAATTATAAGAAGGGTACTCTCTAATTGTTGTTAGAAGTGAATTACCAGATTATGATACTGATGCAATTTCTATAACTAATTTGATCAAATAGATACACCAAATTAATACAATTTCAGGTATATGGAAATACTTATTTTGTTGACAGATATTGGATGTTAAAATAGCCCCTCAGCATGATTTGAATATATAGTTTTGTAAGTTTCCTATGTAGCTTGAAGGGCTGTGAGGGTCAGATTCTTCTGATCTCTATAACAATAGGTGAAAATCTGATACAATGCTGGATTCTTACAGTTGAAGAAACACTTTTACTGCAAGCATAGGAATAATCTGGGTTTTTAAATTTTGAATTAAATATGTAGATAATATGAGTTCTTGTTAATTTAAAATAAACTTAAAGTATATGTACTCTGAGGATTTTCCAAAAGGATAAATTTAAGTTAGAATAAATTTAGCTTCACTCGGGAGACAAAAAGTGGACTTTTCAGAATAAAAATCTATGCCATGGAAAATAGCTATTACTTTCACTGATTATACACATTCCATGGCAACTGCTTTGTTGGAGTCTTGATGTCACTGTATCAGTGTTGAAGATTCTAGCTGCTACCACTAAGGGAAGAAAAGAATGAGGCAATTTAATACAGCAATGTATCTGCACAGGATGCCCTCTGAGGTAGCTCATATTTTTGAAGGATGTGATGGAAGGCAGAACAAATAACTGAGAATGAACTTGGAAGAATAGTGCCATGGCTAAGTGGTGATTAAGCAGCGATGGAGATAAAAAAAAAAAAAAGAAGAACATGAAAATGATTTCTAGTTGGTTGACTAAGAGAAATTACTTTCTTGGGAAAGTAAATGTAGTTGGGGAGAAAGGAGTCGGGTTCTTATTTACAGTCTCTACTATGTTTAAGGGCTTTAGTCTGTGCTTCCATTTAATCCTCAGAGCAATATACATAAGGTGGGTATTTAATAGACGAGAAGGCAGAGGCTCAAAAAGATCAATAATTTGCCTCAGTTAATATAGTGAGGATGTAGAATCCAGGTTTGTTTGGCTCCAAGCTCATGTTCTTATTCATGACACGTAAAATTCGGTACATGACCCAAAACTGCTGCTACTAAACTTTTAAAAGTTTTGTTCTGCTTGAATTATGTGTACATTATTTATCTTTTCTTTTAAGAATCATTTCTGAAATCTTCGCTTGAATTTACTCTAATTTCAGTAACTGTTTTGAAAACGTCATTGCTTTATACAGTAGCTCTGCTCACTGTAACATCTTTCACTCTCAGATTCTTCATGATTGGAACTTCCTTTTGGTTCTTGGTCAGACGGAGTATGTCCTATGTAAGTATTTCAATAAGGGCACTAGGATGATACATTTCAAACTTTTGTGTATTTGACAATATGGTTCTGTGGTCTTCCCGAGCAAATACAGCCTGATGGGAAGATACTCCTTGGGAAATAATCTTTTTTCCACTCCCACCTAAATTTGTAATAATTATCCCAAATATAGTAAGTCAAGAGAAGCTGCTGGCTGGTACACTGGTAAGCCTCTGCACCAGAATTCAGAACAACGGGAGAGGAAGGGAGATAATATTTGCTGATTACCCATTACGTGGCAGTATCTGGGCCAGACACTTAACATGTGCGATCGTGTATAAAGCACATGGAAATCACAATCCAACCGGCTGTCTCCATTTTATAAATGAGGAAACTGAGGCTAAGAGAGGGGAAAAGACTTCCCTATGAAATGCAGCCAGAAAATGTGAAGACCATTTTAAGAATTGAGGTTTGTCTTCAACACTTATCTACCTGCAACTAGAACATGTTTCCTCCCTGATGCTAGTCCTGGTTCTACCACTCACTGGTTGCTCCTGGACACCTCATTGAGATAACCTGGAATTCAACTTCCTAATCAGGAATATAAGAAGTCTCTTCATCCACTAAGTATATTTGCTTTATTATACTTATACACAATGCCTTGTGTTAGAGCTGAATTGTGTCCCTGCCTCTCATCCCCCAGATTCATAAATCTAGCCCCTACCCTCCAGTACCTTAGAATGTGACTGTATTTGAAGATAGGGCTTTTAAGGAGGTAATTAAGTTAAAATGAGGCCTTTAGGGTGGGCCTTCATTGCTGTACATATTATTCCATCGTACAAATCTGTTACCATTTATCTATCGATAAATGTGGGGTTTCTTCTAGCTTGGGGTTATTATAAATAATGCTGACATAAATGTTCTTATATACATCTGTTGGTGCATATTTCTGTGTACATACCTTTTGTTAGTATGTATGTGGGTTACATTCTTTCAACTTGAGTAGATAATGAGTTTTCCAAAGTGGTTAACCAGTTTACATGTCCTCCAGCAGTGACTGAGAATTTTAGATACATTACATCTGCTGTGCTCTGAATGTTTCTGTACTACCCCGCCTCCCACCCCCAGTTCCTGGATTGAAATCCTAGGGCCCATTGTGATGGTATTGGGAGGTGGGGCCTTTGGGAGGTGATTAGGTCATGAGGGTGGAGCTTTCATGAATGGGATTGATTCATGTGTCTCTTATAAGACTCCACACAGTTCCCCTTGCCCCACCTTTCTACCATTTGAAGACCCGGTAAGAAGGTGCTGGCTCTGAACCAGGAACAGAGAGCCCTCACCAAAACACAGCCGTGCTAGCTCCTTGATCTTGGAATTCCCAGCCTGCAGAGCTGTGAGAAATAAATGTTTTTACTTTATAAGCTACCCAGGCAGTTGTAGCAGCCTCTATGGCCTGACAGCCTCCTTGCAAACACTTGGCATTGTCAGTCTTTTAATATTAATAATTGGCTGTGCCAATTTATATTCTTATCAACAGTGCATGGGCGTCGCCATTCCTCCACCTTGTAACTGTTACGGTGCAGAAGACTTGTCCAATTTTTATCAAATTTATTTCTTGCTATTTGAATTTTTATGCTACTGTAAGTAGTACATTTTGAAAGCTGTAATTTAATTGAGTGTTGCTAGGATATATAAATAAATTCAGTGTTCTATATTGATCAAGTACTCCATACCCAGGTTAAATTCACTTAGTAATTTTAATAATTCGCTTGTGGAGTCTTTTGAGTTTCCATTTATACCAACTTTGGATAGAAATGATGACAGTGGGCATCTTTGTCCTATTTCCAATCACAGGGATACATCTTTTGATAATCACCATTTAGCTACCCTTTATCAGACTGGGGACATATATTTATATTCTTAATTTGTTCACAGTTTTTATAACAACTAGATATTGAACCTCGTCAAATTTTTTTGTATCAGTTAAAATAACATAATATTATTTTTCTTTTTCTATCAATGTGGTAAATTTCACTGATTACTTTTTAAATGTTAATGAATCTTTAATCCCTGAAATAAACCCAACTTGGATTTATATATCCATTTCTTTTTTAATGTTTACATAAGTAAATCCTGATACTGTTTTTTTTTTGGTGTGTGCTTTTCTTCCATTTAAAAAAAGTAAATCTTGTTAATATTTTGTTTTTATTAATTTTTTTTTGCTAATTTCTTTTTTAATTTATTTTTTTTAGTGTTTATTTTTGAGAGAGAGAGAGAGAGAGAGAAAGAGAGAGAGGGCGAGAGAGAGATGGAGGGAGTATGATCTGGGAAGGGACGGAGAGAGAAGGAAGGAGGGAATCTCAAGCAGGCTCCATGTTGTCAGCACAGAGCATGATGCAGGGCTCGATCTCTCAAACTGTGAGATCATGACCTCAGCCAAAATCAAGAGTTGGATGCTTAACTGAATGAGCCACGCAGGTGACCCTCCTTTTTGCTAATTTCTATATTTATTTCTGCTTTTATATTTATCATCTTTCTTCTTGAATTTTTAGCTTAAATTTGCTATTACTTTTGTTACTTCTTTAAAAAAAAATTTTAATGTTTATTTTTGAGAGAGAGAGAGAGAGAGCATGAGCAGGGGAGGGGCAGAGAGAGAGAGGGAGACGCAGACTGAAGCAGATTCCAGGTTCTGACATGTCAGCATAGAGCCTAACATGGGGCTCAAATCCACAAACTGTGAGATCATGACCTGGGCCAAAGTCGAACGCTCAACTGATTGAGCCACCCAGGCACCCCTGCTTTTGTTACTTCTTGAGACAGATGCTTTAATCATGAATTTTCACCCTTTCATCTTTTCTAACTTATAGATTCAAGGCTATAATTTTCCCATGGCTTTAACTGCATCTTGTAGTTTTATTTGATATGTCACATTTTAATTATCATTAATTTAAAATATTTTAATTATATTGTGATTTTTTTAATTGACCTATATGTTATGTAGAAATATAATTTAATATTTTTAACATTTGGGGACTTTTGATTTTTCATTTTATTTTCTTTTTCTACCTTTATCCTCACTGTGTTCAGAGAGTGAACTCTGTAATTTCAACCTTTGACATTTGTTGAGACTTACTTCAGCTTATCAATTTTCCTAAATGTTAATAGGCACTTCAAAAGAATGTCCATTATGTAGTTATTGGATTCAGTGTTGTTTATATGTCCTAAGATCATGTTTTTATTTTTTTTTTTATAAATTTTTTTTTCCAACGTTTATTTATTTTTGGGACAGAGAGACAGAGCATGAACGGGGCAGGGGCAGAGAGAGAGGGAGACACAGAATGGGAAGCAGGCTCCAGGCTCTGAGCCATCAGCCCAGAGCCCGACGCGGGGCTTGAACTCACGGACTGCGAGATCGTGACCTGGCTGAAGTCGGACGCTTAATCGACTGCGCCACCCAGGCGCCCCCTAAGATCATGTTTTTAACTCATGCAGTTCAAATCGTTCATATCCATACTCCTTTTTTTTTGTTTGTTTTTGCCTGCCTATTCTGTTATTGAGTGAAGTGGGTTAAATCTAGTAATGATTGTGGGTTTGCCTGTTTCTCCTTTTAGTTCTGTATGTTTGAGTCTAAGTGATTGTCCATATGAGTTTAGATGTGTTTTGTTTTCTTGGTAGATTATGTTTTTGTCATTATAAAATGTCCTTGCTTATCTTTTAGTGATGCTTCTTAAAATTTCTTTCTCCAGGAAGTTACTTTCTTCCTACGATCTGAAGATTATTTTACTGTCTGCTTTCTTTCATTGTTTCTATTGAGAAATTGGTTATCAAACTTACTGCTTCTCCTGTGAAAGTAACAGGTCTCTTTTCTCCAGCTGTTTTTAAGATATTTCTTGGTCTTTAGTTTGTAGTAGGTTTTCTCTAAGGTACTTAGGTGTGATTTTCTTGTATTTATCCTGCTTGCCCTTCTTAAGTTCTGACATAATGTTATTTTTTAATTTGAGAAAGTTTTTGTCTATTTTATTTGCATATGTTAGACTTTTTCAACACATTCTCACTATTTTCCATTTGTCTCTTACAGTATCCTTTATTTTTCTTCTTTGTATTTTCTCTGGCTTTAGTTTGTATATTTCCTTTTGATTAACTTTTTCTGTTCACTAACATTCCCTTCAGTTACATAGAGCTACTATGAACCCCATGTATTGAGATTTTACTTTCAATAATTATATTTTTCTCTTAGCATTTAGAGTTATCATATTTTGTTTTTTCAAGTTCTCTTTGTTTTAATTCTCTATTTATTGACTTAGGAAGGTAATTTGAAATAGTCTTGTCCTTTATTCCTGGAAATAAAATTCCCAAATAGGATTTTTAAATAGCTAGCCAATCTTAATTTAAACAAGTGCGTTGATATTAAGTCTAATAATAAACTCTTGAAAATGATATAGAAATGTGTCCTTAATTAATACATAGATTAAAAGAACTTACTGAAAGATGGCTTGTTAATAAGCCGCTTTCATTCATTTGAGAGATTTCCAGTGCTCTTCCTGTACGTCTTTTATTCAACACATTATTGGCTATTTATGTCTAAAATCTTACCACATATAATTCAGGCATTGGTTTACATAATTATTGTAAAGAAATAGAACAATGGTTCGTGATGATTAGATGAAGAGTAGCAGCTTAAAATTTAATGTCAATAAACATAAAACCCTGATTTTCTATCAATAACTAGCATAGTGACATTTTATATGAAAACTTATAGAAATTTCATTAGCTTACATAATTATTATTTATCTATAAGGGACAATATTGTGAGCCTGTTTCTAAATCCAGCTAATAAAACCTAACTTTATAGTGATTATATCAATGCATTAACTTAGTTACATTATAGAAGAGTTGGATTTCATTCATCTCTTCATTCATTTAGGAAATAATAATTAAACATATACTCGAGACAAGGCAGAGTCTTGAATTCATGGGGTGCTGTAAAGATATGGCAGATAACCTGCCCTAAACAAAATTATTCTAGCAGAGGATACTGTCATTCTTCCAAAATAACTAAAACAGTAGGCTAATAAGCTGTAAGTCTACTGAAAAAGATGGAGTCATAAATTGATGTTGTGTTTTATTTGAGGGAGAAAGTGATTGCTCTCAGTTATGTGAATCACAGATTTCATCAAGGAGGCAGCATTTTATCTGGTATTGAAAATGTAAAAGTTGGATATGAAGGGATGGAAGGCAAGACATTCTAGGCAGTTATGGTAGAGTGGGAAGAAGATAGACTTTAGAATCAGAAAGATCCCCATGTTCAATTGTTGGTTTCACTAACTAGCTGTGAGTCATTATTTGAGTCAGATTTTAAGAGCATGTCTTATTTCCATCATCTAATTCTATCATGCTACATCATCTTCACACCCAAAACCAAAGAACGCATAAGCTCTGAGTATAATTTTGTGTTTTAAGAAACTGTGAAAAACCCTTAATGTCTAAGTTTGATTCAGTGATCATCCCATTTTCTATTTAGAAAAGTAAGAAACATAACTATCTTCTTTCTAGATTGCAATGACATATCTTCGGTGGTTAAAAATTGCCAAGTAGTTGTCTTATTCTTGGAAAGGAATCAAGGTAATTAAAAAATTCATAAAACTATCAAATCCTTATAGTGAGAAGCTCTCCATTTTCTTTATGTTTCTTGTATTATTAAAAGATGATTGTATATTTTATTAGGGATTCAGAGAAATAGTTAGTTTCTGTCCTGTTAATTCTGCATAGTTATATGTAATAGTGACATAATATATTAAAAGAGGTTCTCCCAGTTTCTTTATTATAAAATTAAACTTTAATTTCCAAACGTTTGATATTTGTGTTAGGATATTTTTCCTAAACTAAGCTTTTTTGGAGGAATGTTTAATGTTCTTTGTGAGGTCTCTCTACCCTCAGTGTTAGATGCACACAATAAACAGCTCTCCCTTATATCCAGGTTGACTTGGTGAAACATGAGTTCCAGTAGAACATTTCTGAAATATGGATCCTAGCATTTGTGCTCATTTATAAATTTGAATTTGTGATAACTTAGGCATCCATTTTCTCTGGCTTAAACAGGGAGGAGGAAGAAGAGAGAGGGTAAAACTCAGTGCTGTCCATGCATGAAATTGGCTTTGGTAATTGGCTTTGGCAGTACTAAGGTACTAAACTACATTGTTTCATGAAATGTGAGGCCGGGAAAAGAAGGGAGTAATTAGTCAGTCACTTTGACTTTTTCGACACGGCTTAGCATTTATTACTGTTTCCCCCATTGCTCTGACCTAAATCAATGACCTTTAAACTGGAATATATTTCATTGTGCCTCCTTATAACCCCTCCCTTTTCTATCTGTATTGCACTCAAAGAAACAAACAAAACAAACAAAACAAAACACACACACACACACACGCATACACACGCTGATTCAAAGTATGGAAAGTATCGAAAACACCTACTCATCTTTGGAAAAGGGGCTATTTTTTTTAAAATTGTTTATTTATTTTTGAGAGAGAGAGACAGAGCATGAATGGGGGAGGGGCAGAGGGAGGGAGACACAATCCAAGCAGGCTCCAGGCTCTGAGCTGTAAGCACAGAGCCCCGTGGGGCTCGAACCATGGGCCACAACATCATGACCTGAGCTGAAGCTGGATTACCAACCAACTGAGCCACCCAGGTGCCCCGAAAAGGGGCTATTTTTAAGTCCACTAAAACATTGAGAAGCAATGTCTATGACAAAAAAATGTGCCTTATTTATCTCAAGAAGTATAAATCGGGCCACTTTATTGTTAAGGTGAGAGGTATAACCTCATTTCTTATAATTTTAGTTAGATATAATTCATTCTTAAACCACTTTTCTTTGAGATGATTAAACAAACTAAAAGAAAAATAGAAACTTTGAGAGGAAAAGAAAAAAGATTTTTCCAATGAAATTATGTTTATCTTTCATTTTGCCATAAGGCATGCAGATTTGGAATAGGTTAGTTTTTAAAAACCAATCACTACATATGAAATTCAATTTGTAGTTTTTAAAAATCATTTTTATAGCATATAACACCTGGTGTGAACCAAAATTGTTCCAACCCCCCACAAGTTTAATACTAGACTTACAAAATCAGAATACTTGAAAATTAGGGCCCAAATTTCACGTTTTTAATATGACCCTCAGGATATTAAAAATCTCAGAAATTCTGAAAACCATTGATTTAAATGGATTATTCTTACTTAAAGAAAAAAATCCTATTGGCATTATATCACACAAGGATAATGAGATCTTTTTATGTTCTGTATTTAATTCCTGAATGTTTTTATGTAATGAGAAAATGGAGAAATTTTATCAGAATTTTTTTGTGAAAAAATTAAATGCAAGCATAAGTTCAAGCTATCACACACTACTTTCTCCTCAAATTCTAGCAGTGAAAATAACTTATTATTATTTTTAAAAAATTTTTAAGGTTTATTTACTTTTGAGACAGAGAGAGACAGGACGTAAGTGAGGGAGGGGTAGAGAGAGAGGGAGACACAGGATCTGAAACAGGCTCCAGCACAGAACTCAATGCAGGGCTCGAACTCACGAACCGCGAGATCATGACCTGAGCCAAAGTCAGATGCTCAACTGACTCAGCCACCCAGGCTCCCCTGAAAATAATTTATAACAATGGAAAACAATGTGGACCTCACAGTGTTCAAACATAAGATCAAAATCTCTGAGGGCCAGAAAATGAATAGAAAAATTATATGAGTGGGACTGAAGTCATAGACTTTCTGGTATCTTGGTCCACTACACATAGGGGCAGCCAGGAATGGGATATGCTTAGGGTGAAGGTGAATAAAAGCACTCCAGACAAGATGAAAGGAAGGAAAGGGGCAGATAAAAATTAAATTTACTGTTTGAAATTAGGACTTTGGATGAGAATTTCTTGCAGATAAGGGAAGCTAAAAAAGTTTATTTCAGATCATTGCTAGCAGCGACAGCATTTTCTACATTTCATCCAATTGGAAGGAACAACATATTCAGCACTTCAAGATGAGGAATTAAAAGCCATTCTAATGGTGCATGAATGAATTGGTATTCATTTCAGATATTCTCAATCTCACTAAGAGGCAGAAGCTGTCAAATGCCATTTTAAGACCTGGTTTCATATGAGGTTAGGGGTTAGGCAGAAACAACTGCAAAATTATGAGGAAGAGGGGTGAACACAGAGGATGGCAGAATAGATAGGTGGATAGATTATTGAAAGAGCATTAAAAATTTCCCCTAGTAATGCAAACTACATGAAGCTATCTAATGCTAACAGAAAGAGCCAACACCTTCAAAATTAAAACGTAAACTTGTTCCACATGATATCAATTTTATGGAATGGTCTGACAAAAACTTCAAAATAAATAGGCTTGGAATTAAAGCGCTCAGTGAGGTAAATAAAAAATAGCTTCCATTTAAAAAGAGTAATAAATTAGAATTTTTTTAATGTTTATTTATTTTTAAGAGAGAGTGAGAAGGAGCTAGAGCATGAGCAGAGGAGGCACAGAGAGAGAGGGAGACACAGAATCTGAAACAGGCTCCAGGCTCCGAGCTGTCAGCTCAGAGCCTGATGCGGGGCTCGAACTCACAAGCTGTGAGATCATGACCTGAGCTGAAGTCGGATGCTTAACCGACTGAGCCACCCAAGTGCCCCAAGAGCAATAAATTATTAAAGAGTAGAAATGAAATAAGAATAGGTGGATAATAAAGGAACCAATTAAAAATCTTGGAAATTAAAAAAAAATATAGTGGCAAAAATATTAATTAAAATACTATAGGGGCACTCGGGTGGCTCAGTTGGTTGAGCGTCCAACTTCGGCTCAGGTTATGATCTCACAGTTTGTGGGTTTGAGCCCTGCATCGGGCTCTGTGTTGACAGCTCGGAGCCTGGAATCTGCTTCAGATTCTGTTTCTCCTTCTCTTTCTCTGTCTCTGCCCCACTTGTGCTGTCTCTCTTTCTCTCTCTCTCTCAAATATAAACAAAGATTAAGACATTTTTTTAAAAATTTTTTTTTCGACGTTTATTTTATTTTTGGGACAGAGAGAGACAGAGCATGAACGGGGGAGGGGCAGAGAGAGAGGGAGACACAGAATCGGAAACAGGCTCCAGGCTCTGAGCCATCAGCCCAGAGCCCGACGGGGGGGGCTCGAACTCACGGACTGCGAGATCATCACTTGGCTGAAGTCGGACGCTTAACCGACTGCGCCACCCAGGCGCCCCAAGACATTTTTAATAAAACAAATTAAAAAAAAAGAAAAAGGGAAGAGTAAAAACATTTTAGACAAATTATGAGTGTTTATAACATGTAGACTATCGCTAAAAGAATCATGAAACGTAGATGAAGTATATGGAAAAGAAAATAATGACAACCAAAGAAACTGATAAAATACAATTAAATATTGCTAGAAGAATGGTATTTACTAAATTTTACATGTTAGAAAGGTAAAAAATAACAAATGGGGGACCTGGCCTTTGTAAAGTCTCATTGAGTAGTCATTGTACATGGACCACTCTCAGGGAAGGATTGCAACTTTGGATGAGGCTGCATTATTTGACTGAAGGTGATCCTTAGAGATATAGTTGCAATCCATAAGCAGCCAACACACCTGACAGGTGAGGGAAGGTATGCAGAATGAATGCTTTGGTCTTGAAAGAGAATCTGGATCATATCACTTACATCATACAATAATTTGTGAAGCAAAATCTTAAAACTTAGAGAAGAAAATATAGGTCACTGTATGACATCAGGACAGACATACTTTTGATGAAAAAGAAACAGAAACAAATAAACCAGAAAGGTTTAAGTATTTAAATTAAGTATTTAATTAAAAATTCCTGTTTAGCGAAGTTAAAACTAAGTTATATCAGAGTCAGACAAAAAACAAAAAGATATTTGTAATGTATATAACTATTTAAAGATGGACTCACTAGAACGTATCAGACATATGCAAGTGAATAAGAGACAACACTCAAAAAACCTGGATGACCAATAAGCTTATGAAAAGATACTGTGTATGCACCATTCATATTGGATTAAGGCCCATCAGATTACCTCAGTGTAACTCAATTAACTCTTTAAAAACCCTAATCTCCAAATATAGTCAACGTCTGAAGTACTGGGGGTTAGAACTAAATATTTGAAATTTCGGAGAACACAATTCAGCCTATAACAGCGGGGAAATCTTTAAAAGGCTGTAAGGATCCAGAGAAATGAGAGCTCAATACAGTGCTCATAGAAATGTAAATTGGCAAACCCATGTTGGAGAGCAATTTGATAATAAGTTAATTTAAAGACATGCTTATCTTCCTTCTCGCAATTCTACTTTTAGATATTGAGCCAAGAAAGACTTTTGCACATGGGCACGAGTTGATAGATCCAAGAATGTCCATCATGATATATACATATAGAACACCACTAAAAATACATGATGTAGGGCTATACAAAAACACAATATTAAATGAAAAGATGAATTGCAGAGTTTTACATATATTATGTTGTCCATAAAAAGACTTTAAAATAACACTGTTCATTGCTTTGCCTACGAACATGTAGAATAGTTCAAAATACATATGCTATTGCTGAACACTAAATTCAGGGTATTATTTACATCTTGAGAGGGAAGGTGTGAGGGAATTTGGGTCATGGATGGATACTCAACTGTAGTTGGCAAAATAATGGCCCCCCAAACCTGTGAATATGTTGTGTTACATGGCAAAGGGGAATTAAACCTGAAGATTAAGATTGATAATGGATGAGTTTAAAATGGGAAGATTATCCTGGAGAGTCTGGGAAGGTCCAATGTAATCACAGAGATCCTTAAAAGTGAAAGAGGGAGGCAGAAACGTCAGTATCAGAACATCGCAATGTAAGAAAGACTTGGCTGGTATTGCTGATTTTGAACACAGAAGGAGTCACAAACCAAGGAATGCAGGCAACTTCCGAAAGCTGGAAAAGGTGAGGACAATGGATTTCCCTCTAGAATCTTTAGAAGGAACACAGCCCTATAAACACCATAGTTTTTGCCTAGTGAGATCTATGTCAGAGTTTAGAGCAAATCTGTAAGAAGCAGCCAGATCCTGATACTCCAAACTTTACTTAATATTTTGGATCCCATGTATACCCTCATGGCAGAATTTTTACTGTATGTTTTTATATTATCTTCCTTGCTTTACATTATTCTCCTTGCTTGCTTAATGGTTGGTGACTGAATTAACTTTAGTATTCTCTGATCATGTCCTGTCTTTGTTTACAAACTAAGTAGAATCATGCATTATGACCTGTTTTGTTGTATCTGGTGGTAGTTCATTTTTTAGAATTTGTGTGTATCATCCCATGTTACCATTTATATTTTCATTTTACTCTTGATATAGTTATTTTGGTTGTTTCTGGCATTTGATTATAATAAATAAAGGAATTTGGGACATTCTTGAACATCAGTTTTTCTTGGATATATACCTAGGATTGGAATTGGTGGGTCATAATATCACCAGTGCAGTTTTCCAAAGTAGTTTTATCAGCTTACACTCCAGTTTATTAATACATGAGAATTCTAGTTGCTCTGTATTTTTACCAGCACTTGGTATGATCAACCATTTTTAATTTTAGCCATTATGGTTGATGTGGAGAAGCATTTCACTGTTTTAATTTCAATGTTCTTGATGACTAATTATGTATGTTTTTACATATGTAAATAGTCATTTTATATCTTTTCTTATAGGTACCACTTACAGAAATATACCCATTAAAAGTTGAGATGTCTGTCTTTCTTAATTTGATTTTTAAGAGGTTTTTTTTTTATGTTTTCTGGATGTGAACTCTTTTATCAGTTATATTTTCTCTCTGTGTGGCTTACGTTTTCACTTTCTTAGTTATGCTTTGGATGGCCACAATATCCTAACTTTAATGAAATACCATTTCTCAATTTTTTTTCTCTAATGGTTAGTGATTTCTGTGTTCTTTTATGAAAATTTTGCCCAGTCCAAGGTCATGACAATATTTTCTTTTCTTTTTTTTATTCTAAAAGATTTATTGTTTAACATTTAGGTCTATGATCCATATCAAATTAATTTGTTTTTTTATATAAAAACATTTATATATGATATGAGGTAACCATGGTTCATTCTTTCCCATTTATATATCCAATTATTCTAACACCATTATTTAAAAGCCCATTGTTCCCATGCTAAAAGTAAAAATACTTTAAAGTAAATTAGGTGACCATTTATGTGTTTCTGGACTCTAGTTTGTTCCACTGGTATACTTGTATATCATTTTGCAAATACCACATTATCTTTACGAATGTTGTTTCTGGTAAGTCTTGAAGTCTGGTATCTTAAGGTGTCAGATTCTGTTTTTTTTTTTTTTTTTTTTCAAGATTGCCTTGGCTACTTTAGGGCCTTTCAATTTCATATAAATTTTAGAATCAACTTGTGATTTCTCTTTCACATAATAAATATGTTGGTATTTTGATTAGGATTGCTTTGACAGTAGATTAATTTGAAGAGAATTGGCATTTTAACAACAGGCTTTTAATCCATGAATATTTCATATTTTTACATTTACTTAGGTTTCTTAAATCCCACTTAGTAACATTTTATGGTTTTTCATCATATAAATCTTTTATAGATTTTATTAGATTTATTTCTATATATTTTATCTTTGGATGCTAAATAAATGGTATTCTTTTTAAAATTACATTTTCTAGTTGTTTCTTGCAAGTGTATAAAAATGCATTTTGTACATTGAACTCATATTTATAGACCATTAATTCACTATGTACACTAATTTACTTACTAATCCTAATATTTGCAGATTTTTTTAGGTTTCCTATGTACCCAGTCATATCCTTTTCAAGTTTAAAAGATTTTATTCAGTTGTCTTCTGTTAGTGAAAGTATAATATTGAATAGAAATGGTGATGTGGTTATCCTTATTATGTTTCTTAACTAAAAGGAAGAGTATGCAATATTTTGCCATTAAGTAAGATGTTAACTGTAGGAGTTTTGTTGCTAATTTTTCTCAGATTTAGATAGTTTCCTTCTATCTAGTATGATATTTATCTAGTAGATATCTCCTATCTACTAGTATGCTAAGAGCTTTTATCATGAACAAGTTTTAGATTTTATCAAATAACTTTTATACATATATTAAAATGATAATTTAAAAAATTCTGTTAACATAGTGAATTACACTAATTATATATGTTAATCCAAACATTCCCTCCTTCTTGGTAATGATATATTTTATATATTGCTGAATTCAACTTAATATCTTGAATTTTGAATTTATTTTTGAATTTGAATTTATTTTTATAAGCCTTTGAATTTATTCAAAAGATCTTTGAATTTATTTTTATAAGCCACATTGGCTTGTGTTTTTCCTTTTATGTAATGTCCTTGCCAGGTTTTGGTATCAGAGGATATGTTGGTATCTGGGACAACGGAAAGTATTTTCCCTTTCTGTATTCTGTGAAAGAGTTTACATGAAATATATGGCTTAAAACAATTTTTTTTATATCCATTTATTTTTGAGGGGGGGGGAGGGGCAGAGAGAGAGGGAGACACAGAATCCGAAGCAGGTTCCAGGCTCTGAGCTGTCAGCAAAGAGCCTGACGTGGGGCTTGAACCCATGAACCGTGAGATCATGACCTGAGCTGAAATCAGACCCTCAATTGACTGGGCCACCTAGGCACCCTTGTATGGTTTTTTAAAAAGTTTAATTATTTTGAGAGAGAGAGAGAGAGAGAGAGAGAATCCCAAACAGGCTCTGCACCATCAGCAAGGAGCCCCACAAGGGACTTGAACTTATGAATGGTGAGATCATGTCCTGAGCTGAAATCAAGAGTCAGAAGCTTAACCAACAGAGTCACCCAGATGCCCCTATATGGGTTCTTTTTTTTTTTTTTTTTTAATGTTTTAATGTTCACTACTGAAGCCAACTGGGCCTGAAGTACTCTTTGTGGGAATTTTTAAAAGTATCATTGAGATCTAATTGACATGCAATAAATTATAGAAATTGCAAAACATTTTGATAGTTTGACATATGTATGCACCATGTATTTTCTCATGATCCTTTGAAATTCCTCCTTTCTGACTCTCCACTTCCCTGACTCCACACAGCTGTCAGTATACCTTCTGTAACTGTGTATTAGTTTATATTTTCTAGAATTTTATATAAATGGACTCATGCAATATATGGTCTTTTTAGCCTGGCTTCTTTCATTCAGCATAATCATTTAGATATTCATCATGTTGTAGTGTGTAACAATGATTTGTTCCTTTTTAATGCTAAGTAGTGTCCCATTACATATTACATATTATATTACATTAATTCACTTACCTGTTGTTGGGTTGCTTTTGGGTTTTGTTTATTACAAATCAACTTACTATGAACTTTTATGGGCAAGACTTTGTATGGTCATTTGCTTTTATTTTTCTTGGGTAGATACCAAGGAGTGGCATGACCAGGCCAAATGATAGGTGAATATATAAAGTTTTAGGAAGTGTTAAGCTGTTTTCCAAAGGTGTTGTGTCATTTATATAGCTAGAGCAGCGTCTGAGAGTCCAGTCTCCACATCCTCATGAAAACTTGGTATAGTCAGTCTTTCAAATTTTAGCTATTTTAATAGGTGTGTAGTAGTCTGTTAATGTGATTTTAATTTGTATTTTCTGGTGTCTAATAATGTTAAGCATTTTGTCATATGCTTCTTTATTATCTGTATATCTTTTCTGATGAAATGTATATTCAGATCTTTGGCTCATTAAAAATGAGCTGTTTTGGGGCGCGTGGGTGGCTCAGTCGGTTAAGCGTCTGACTTCGGCTCAGGTCATGATCTCACAGTTCGTGAGTTCGAGCCCTGCGTCGGGCTCTGTGCTGACAGCTCAGAGCCTGGAGCCTGCTTCACATTCTGTGTCTCCTTCTCTCTCTCTCTGCCCCTTCCCTGCTCATGCTGTGTCTCTCTCTGTCTCAAAAATAAATAAACATTAAAAAAAAATTAAAAATGAGCCGTTTTATTATTATTGACTTTTTAGAGTTATTTATATATTTTGGATACAAGTCCTTTATCATGTATTTTATAATTTTTTTCTGCTATATAGCTTTTCATTATACATATGTTAGGCTGCTTGAAGTTGTAATGGAGGTCTCTGGGGCTATGCTGATTTTTAAAAATTCTTTTTTATTCTGTGTTTTATGTGGGGTATTTTTTATTGCTATTCCTTTAAATTTTCTGGTTATTTTAGCTCTTGCATTTTTAAATCTTTCAAATTGTAGTTTTAGTTAGTTTTTATAGCTTCTAAATCTCGTTAATGGGTCATACTACCCAGCTTCTTTGCACAACTGATAATCTTTGATTGGATGTCAAATATTGTGAATTTTGTCATTTTATTTCCAGATACTTTTCTCTTCTTATAAATATTCTTGACCTTTTGTCTGGGATATAATTAAATTTTTTGGAAATAGTTTGATCCTTTTAAGTGTTGCTTTTAAGATTTATGAGGTGATGGATCCTGAGAAACTTAACAGAAAGCCATGGGGGAGGGGAAGGAGAAAAAAAAAAAAGAAGTTAGAGAGGGAGGGAGCCAAAACATAAGAGACTCTTAAAAACTGAGAACAAACTGAGGGTCGATGGGGGGTGGGAGGGAGGGGAGGATGGGTAATGGGCATTGAGGAGGGCACCTGTTGGGATGAGCACTGAGCGTTGTATGGAAACCAATTTGACAATAAGTTTCATAAAAAAAAAAAAAAAAGAAGAAAAAAAAAAGATTTATGAGGTGGGACTGGAGCAATGCTCAGTCTAGGGTTAATTTTTCCTCACTCCTGGGATAAACCCTTTTGTGTACTACTCCACTCACTGCCTCAGGAATTAGGATTTTTCCTTTTTTTTTTTCCTAGTTGTTGTTATTGTTGTTGTTAAGTGGCACTATTCGTGGATCTGTGTAAGCATCAAGCCTTAATATCTATAACCCTTTCAGCTTTGTCTCCTTGGCCTCAGATAGTTTCCTCACATGCTTGTGCTGATCAGGCTTATCTGAAAATCTGAAGGGGACTATACAGTTCTCCAACATTCTTTATTTTATTGCTCTTTCCTCCAGGCACTCTTTCCAGCAAACTCTCACTGACTTCGTGTCTCCAGATTTCAGCACTGTCTCTTAATCTCAGGGAGTCTACTGGACTCTGCCTGGGTTTCCCCTTTTCAAGTAGATGCCTAGAAAGTCTCTAAAAGCAGTGAGTTTGGGTAATGGTATGGCTCATACCATTTTTTTTTTTTTTGATTTCCCGGTAATCATTCTTCTCTGTTCAGCCCAATATGTGAATAATCTTTGGATTTGTTTCTTCTATTTTCTCCTCTTGGGTACTGGTTACATTTATCCACCTCTTCATAAGACTTTTAGGATTTTTCTGTGCATTTAAAAGCCTCTTGATCTAGCCTCCCAGCTTGCCATTCTACTTTTAGGACTCAGCAAATGGGGAAATTTGGGCCCAAGTTTTGTGCTTCACCAGTTTCTAATGTGCCCTGCCAACCCCATTGGGCTGCTAGATGCTGTGCTATAGAGTCTTTCTACCTGGGAAAAGCTGATCTTCAGCCATGGCCAGAATCGGAAAATACCCCCAGGGAAAGAAATGGTCAGGAGTGTTTCCTCATATACTGTATTAGTTTCCTGTGGCTGCTTTAACAAATTACCACAAATTAGGTGGCTTAAACAAGAGACATTTATTTTCTTACAGTTCTGGAGGATACTTCCCTTACCTCATGTTCACTTGATAACATTTAGAAAGTCTCTATTTTGTAATATGGTCACATTCATAGGTACTGTGGGTAGGACTTCAACGTATCTTTTTGAGGGACACAATTTAATCCATAATCCCTAGAGAACACCTTTTTCCCCTCTGGAATTTTAATTCATCTAGTGTTCTTTGCTTTCAAATTTCTCCAATTTTCCATATTAAAAAATTATGCTAATTTACCATTTTTTTCCCTACCTGCTGCTATCTACAACTTACCATCTCCACTCAGAAACAAGTCTAGTGATATTTTCCAAACTATTTTCATAGCCTTTCTATTTAGTGTCAGATTTTGACAGTAGTTTGAATCTTAGTTCAGTTTTTGGTTTTGTGACTTTTTATATTTGCGCTTTTATCAGCATTTTAGTGGCAGTTATGGTAGAGCTTCAGGAAGGGCACTTGGCTAATTTACAGTAGCTGGTATTAGAGTGCTCTGTTTCAGACACCATATTAAACACTTAAAAGGCGTTATATCATTTACTTTATACAACAAGCTTATAAAGGTTACATTCATCATATGCCCTTTAACTGTGGTTATTGTGATAATTTTAGGTCATGTTAAAACATTCACTTAATATTTGGTATAAGAAGATACCAAAGCTCGTTTTCCCCATGTTATAAATTTGAAGACATTACATCAGAATATTAGAGCCATGTTTACAAATACAATGCTTATCTTGTTGTATTAGCTGTTTCTGTATTTCTTGCTAGACTATGAGCTCTTTTAGGACAGAGACTAAATATTACCCATTTTTATATTACCAATACCTAGCATCACATAATACATATATATATATATAATAGTTATATATATATATAAATATATATATATATATAATAGCTTTTTGGATAGATAAAATGGGAAATATTACATATTATATAACTTTTTAATTATATCATAATAATGTATTTGTTTGGTTATATGAATGACTCTTGAGTTAGTAATAAAACTTCTGTGTACGATTGGAAAGTATTGGACACATTTGCTATCATCCCCATTCTTGTGTCCAGGGCAGCCATCAGTAATCAGTTAAAGAACTCTTTCCCCCTAAACTTGGATATAGTCAACAATTACCCCTTTAACCATGTAGTTCAGGCAGCCATTACCAAATGATGCAAGTTTACCTATTCACAGAGTGTTACTTACCACTTCCGGTATTGTAGTAGGAGCAGTGGGCTAGGTGTCTGGAAACATAAGATAAAGCCTGGCTTTGAAGCTTATTAGGTATGTAATTTTAAGCTTGTTAATTGTTTAGTCCTCCATTGCTTCATCTGTAAAATGAGAGTCATAGTAGCTATGTGGTTTAAAGGACGAAAAAAGAACAGAAGGTCAGCTACATACTGAAGAGATCTTATGAGTAAGGCTCTATGGTCACAAGTCCAGGGTCAGGCTCTTGTAAATTAGATGAATTTTGACAACTGGGCAAACCCTGTGATGATAGCATTTGCATTTTTTATTTTATATTTTGTTTTCCTCCTTACCCCAGCATAGGACCTACTTAGTAAATACACAAAAGGTATTTGTTGAATTAAATGATTTGTCATATGAGGAGATTTTAGAAGATTATACCTGATGCCCCTTTTTGCTCGTGTATTCTACACTTCTTGGTAACAGATGTATGAGTGCTTTGAATGCTAAAGGGTACATTTGTAAGAGACTATTTTTTAATTCTGGCTAGATTATCACTATGAAGCTGCCGAAGCAGAAGAGACTTTTATTGATATTAATGGTAGATAAGTGTTGTCAGGGTTAGATTTTCAGTAGGGAGTCAAAAGTTACAGCGAGGACTATAAATCTCTGATTGACTAAATAATAATCATTTACATATTAATATTATATAGGCCACCCTACCCAGTTTGTTTTAAAAGAACTTGCTAGGAGTGCCTGGGTGGCTCAGTTGGTTGAGTGTCTGACTCTTGATTTTGGTTTCAGTCATGATCCCAGGTTCATGGGAAAGAGCCCCGCATTGGGCTATGCCCTGGGTGTGGAGCCTGCTTAAGATTCTCTCTCTCCCTTTGCCCTTCCCCTGCTCACAGTCTCTCTCTCTCTCTCTTTCTCTCTCTCTCTCTCTCTCCACCCCCCACCAAAAAAAATTAAATTAAAGAACTACTTGCTTAATAATTCTAACATATATATAACACCATTTTTTGACAATGATACACATTGGTCCTTCCCCCATGCCCTTTTCTTTGGAAAATTGGCAAGATGATACTGGCTGGTTATCTAGCAAGAAACACTCCTTTGTTGCTACTTTGTAGGAATGATTTGGCTAGAACTTCTATCCAATAGTTAATTACTTGTATGCCTCTGGATGCAGGCAATGATGATCTTAATGCATTCTGTGGTTATTTTTTCTTTTTTAGAACACTATGGTTTAAACCTGTTGTAAGTAGATTAAGTTAATTTTCAGGTTTCTTTATTTCCTCAAAAGTCAGGCCACTAGATAGAATATTTTTTTGACATGTACATTCTGCTGTCATTTTGAATCTTATGTCTGCATCTTAAAAAAATTCAAATAGCATAATAACTATGCTGGTTAACTTAAGCAAATTTTAAAGCTTGTCTTCTGTTAATGGAAGATGTTACCTGCTTTCTTGTGAAAGATTCAGGTCAGCAAAGATATAGCAGGATGCATATCATTGCAGATTTCCTTCATTGTTACCTGTTGCTGGGCGTGCATTATCAGATGTAAAAAAGACAATGACCGCTTCTTTTAGTTTCCTTTTCCTGTCTGGTGTGTGTTTGTGGCAAAATGTATCATTCATGGTGTGTGGGTGTGTGTGCGCGCGCACGCGTGCATGTGTGTGTGTTTGCGTGTTCATGTGTGAGACACAAAGGAGAGAGAAAGCTGAAAGGTAGCTATATCTCTTTTACTTTCCTTAGGGAAAACTGTTTTCCTATTTGGTCTTAGATCTGCTCAGTGTAAACAGCAAGTCCTAAATCACGACTTTTGGAACAATACATTTCCAAACAAATCTATGCCATAACTTCCTGTTAGAATGTTCCAATTTAATGGGTTAACATCTCCTGTCTTTCTAGCCGCAGGAGTTTCTGGGTTTGTAGACTTGTGGATGTGAAAGAACTATGTTATACTCAAAACTATAAGTGCTTTTATTCACCCTTAATAATTTATTAAATTCCAGTTTCTTAATATAACCGCACAATAAATACACAGTCTTTGTTGCTTAGAGAGCAGCAGCATTTTTTCTTGTTAAGATTAAGCTTTGGGCTTCATATATTTGTAGAATGTTGGGATTACCACACCTTCCCAGATAATTATTTTAACATTTCTATTTTTTTTTTAATTTTTTTTTTAACGTTTATTTATTTTTGAGACAGAGAGAGACAGAGCATGAATGGGGGAGGGGCAGAGAGAGAGGGAAACACAGAATCGGAAGCAGGCTCCAGGCTCTGGGCCATCAGCCCAGAGCCCGACGCGGGGCTCTAACTCACAGACCGTGAGATCGTGACCTGAGCTGAAGTCGGACGCTTAACCGACTGAGCCACCCAGGCGCCCCTAACATTTCTATTTTACAGATGAGAGAATCATAGGAGCAAGCAAATGATTGTGTCAAAGATCTCACTGCTTCAGTAGTGACAAGGACTCTATGAAATACTAGATCTCAACATTTCATAGTCCGTTCTGTTTTCTGACGTGTCGCATACAAACTCATAGCATTTCCATACACATCTCCAGAAATGAGCCTCCGGCTCTCCCTGCACAGCCCCCACTAACTCCCAGGGAAGTAGGATTGTAGCTTGAAGTTTCCCTGACTTTTGTAGTTTAAAAAAAAATCTCTGTTCTCCCTTTATGATGCAGTGGAAAGAGCTTTTATTTGGAATCATTAATTTAACCATTTTTATTGAATGCCTTCTCTGTGCCAAGCATGAGACCAGCAGGACCTGGGAATACAAAGTGAATGAGGGATGTGATCCCGGCATTTATAGTCTGTTTGAACTTCTAGTCTTGCCACTCAGCAGTTGTCTGTCTTAGGCAAATCATTTCACCTCTCTGAGACTCCACTTTCAGATCTTTAAAGTAAGGGCTAATTCTATTTTTGAGAGTTGTGAGGATTAATTAACATTAAAAAAAAGGTAAATGTCTTGGCATATTTCTGACAAATAGTAGGCGTTCACTCAACAAATGTTTGTATCTTCCCTCCTACATCCAAGGGTTACTTTGAGAATCAAATATGATAATGAACGTGGAAATGTTTTGTGAATTGGAAATGGAGTCATAGACAAAGTTAGAGTTTTAGGGAGTCAACACATACTACCACTTTCTTCACCTTGCAAGTTCAAGTCAAATGAGAAGAGGCAGACATCTCAAGATCAAAGTAGCAACCTAATTATAGATTAAAGCTGTATTGATGATTGTAGTTTTGATGTGCTTCCCAGTACTTTACTATAGAATTAAATGTACCCACTCAGGCATATGCAGAAAGGGTAGGTGCAAGTCTTATCCACTGGGACAGGTAACTTACATCCTGTAGAGAGGCCAAGAGAACCCTGGAGCAGAGTTGCATATGGACAATTCTGTTTTCAAACACACCACTCAGGTAAGCCACTCCACCTTATGTGGGAAAGAAATTGAAAGTGCGTTTTTTTTTTTGTGGGGGGGGGGAGTCTTTCTGTCTGGAAAGGAAACACGAGAACAGAAAAATAATAAGTCTTTTAACAGATTCACACGTTGCTGTGAAGAAACTCAAATTTAGTCTCCCTCTGCCAAACTCCCATTCTTATTTATGGCTATTTTGGAAAACTATATCATATATTAAAATATCCTTGTATTTCCTTCAAAGCTGGTTAAAACTCTTTTACCAGATTATGATATGTTCAATGAAAAATGCAGATTAGAAAATTCTACCATATTACAGTGTATAATATATTCTGTACATATAATGTATATTGTATGTATGTTGTGTGTGTGTGTGTGTTTGTATACTAAAAGAATGTATATTTATAGAGGAAATGGAGAGTGAAATTAATTAAAGTGCTTAATGTGACCATTTCAGATGTGATTATGGATGATGATGTTTATTTTTACTTTTCAGAATTTGTGAATCATGTGTTTTTAAAAAGTTGACAGGCCCCTTCCCCCTCCAAAAAACCAACTGAAAAAAAAAAAAAGCACAAATAAAAACCCAAACCACCCCTATTGTTTCTTCTTCCCTGATTTTTGCAAAGGCTTATAATTTTTCCTTTGTGTTTTTTTTCAATACAAACTCACTCTGTATACTTAACAGGGATGGAAGAAAAATTCACCGTGGGACTAATCAAATATTATAAAATTGCAAATTTCAAATATTATAGGTGACATTGTCATTCCTAAATACCTACCTTCTAATTATTTGTGAATAATGATAGGTCCTGAAGGTAAGGTCAATAATTCTAATTCCTTTTCTTGATCAGCATGTGAGGGAGCCATCTGTATTTACAGTTCTGTGAAATATATGTTCATATTCTTTGCCTATATTTTCTATTGTTTTTTGAAATTATTCTGCTCAGTATGCAGATACTCTTTGTATACCAGAGAAATATTAGAAAAATATTTGTATATTCAAGAAATATTAGCCCATTGTCTGTAATTTGAATTTTAATTATTTTCTCACTTTGTTATTTTGCTGGTAATCTTTGACATAAATTTTGGTGAGTTTCTTTTTTGTCATATAGGTTATAGTTTTAAAAATTAGGTTTAATTTAACCATCTTTTCTTTTATAGCTTCTCTGTTTCCATACTTAAAATACTTCTACTTCTGGGTTATGAAAGTGGTTTTTTCCCATATTTTCTTCTGAACTGCTATGTTTTCATTTTTACATTAAATATTGATATATTGGAGTGTTTGTTAGAATAAGATATGGGGTATGGATGCAATTATATTTTTCCCCCAGATGGCTATCCAGATTTACAGCATCATTTATGGAATAATCAGTCATTGCCTTATCTTTATTTTATACTAAATTTTTGTATGCATGTGTATTTATTTCCTGACTTCTATTTTGTATTCAAGATTCCAATTTTTAAAAAGTTATCATACTTTAAAAGTTACATTGTTATGTTTTGTATTTTAAAATATGGTTAGTTAAATCCCATCTCTTTATTCCCTGAATACAGCTAAAAGTGAACTCAAGAGTTGGTGTTTGCTGGAAAAATCACACATATATCTATCATTTTTAATTCCAACAACTTCAGCAGTTTCTTTGTTTTGGTCAATATTATAGCTTTTGCTACCTTGGAAATGTGCCACTTGAAATGACATTTAGTCAAGCGCCTATGATGCAATTGATCTTTCAATTATTAGCAATCTGGAATGCAGCTGGGTTTCAAGTAGAAGGAAAAGTCAAGGATGGGCAACTTCCTTATGTAAAATTGGTTATTATCATACGAAGGCAGGGACAGAACAAGGAGCTTTGGAGAAATATACATCCTTTTTCTTTATCTTTTGCTGAGACAACTTTTCAGGATCTATCTGGATTGAGAAATATTGCCTATTTCTCAATTAGAAAAGCCTAGTGGGTTGTGCCATCATAGATGGCAAATTTGTGTGTGTATAGGTATGTGACATGATGGGTACTTAAAATACATCATTCTAAATAGTACAGGAGCTCAAAAATTCATTCCACTGGTAAATATGCATCTTCTCATCCAATTCAAGAAATAATTCCAATCTACTTGAACATGTCATTAATTTGCAATATGTCAATACTGTCAGCGCATTGCAAATTTTAGCAGTATTTATGTAGATTTTTAAAAAAAATGTTTATCTTATTTTTGAGAGAGGGAGAGAGAACACGCAGGGGGGAAGGGCAGAGAGAGAGAGAGGGAGACACAGAATCTGAAGCAGGCTCCAGGCTCCGAGCTGTCAGCACAGAGCCTGATGCGGGGGTTGAACCCAACATCCACAAGATCATGACCTGAGTCAAAGTCAGATGCTTAACTGAGCCACCCAGGCACTCCTATGTAGCTTTTCCTGTGTGTTATAATTACTAGAAGGAAGCATCTCCAAAAAATAACTAGAATTCTTTAATTCAGCATATGTTTTCTGCCTTCAGTTTATATGGTTCACTGTGACTGACTTAAGAATTCATCTTCTAGAAATTTATCCTCAGGAAATAATGAAAATCTTAGCATATATACAGAATATATATATAAAGATTGAGGAGAAGGAGGAGGAGTACTATTTTTTACCACTCAGTCTTTTATCATCAACCTGATCCTCTATCCTGACAACGTCTTTGTAAATGTTATTTTAAACTGAATATGCCATACCTGTAAATACTCTAAGTTACATAACCATTCTCCTAAATGGGAGCATTTCAGTTCTAATTTGGTTAGCTTAAGTAATGCTAAGTTGTACACCTTAAACTAATGTAACATTGTGTGTCAACTATACTCAAGTGATAATAATAAAAAAAGTAGTCACTGAAGAGAAAAAAATAGGGATACCACAGGTAATATCAGCTATTAACCTTACACTATAACTGTGACATGATATTAGTGGTCCTCTGAGTGTTGGGATTATGGATTGTCAATATTCTTAGCTCCCGATTTTTGTGGGGTTTTTTTCCTAAAATTTTTTACAGTCAATGAAAAATGTAGTACTCGGCATATTTTGTGGTGGGGGGGGGTTGGGATGAGAACATTTAAGTTCTACTTTCTTAGCAAATTTCAATGATAGCATGCAGTGTTATTAACTATAATCACCATGTAACATAGTGGATTCTCAGACCTAATTCATCTTATAACTGAAAGTTCTTACCCTTTAACCAAACTCTATTTTCCCCAATCCCAGTTCCTGGCAACTACTTTTCTATTCTCTATTTCTATGAATACAGAAATGAATGCTGCAACGAACACGGGAGTATAAATATTTTTTTCAAGATAATGGTTTTGTTTCCTTTGGATATATACCCAGAAATGGGATTGCTGGATCACATGGTAGTTTTATTTTTAATTTTTTGAGGGACCTCTGTAGTGTTTTCCATATTGGACGCACCAGTTTACATTTCCACCAACAATGCACTGTTTCCCTTTTCTCCACATCTTTGTCAGCACTGTTCTCTCACCTTTTTGATGACTGCCATTCTAATAGGTGTCAGGTGTTTTGTTTTGCATTTCCCGGTGATTAGTGATGTGCATATTTAAAAATTTTTTTAATGTTTATTTATTTTTGAGAGAGAGAAAGAGAGAGAGAGAGAGAGAGGGAGAGAGAGAGGGAGAGAGAGGACATAGATTCCGAATCAGGCTCCAGGCTCTGAGCTGTCAGCACAGAGCGCGAATTGGGACTCAAATCCACAGACGACAAGATCATGACCTAAGCTGAAGTTGGACGCTTAACCGACTGAGCCACCCAGGCGCCCCAGTGCATATTTTTATGTACCTGTTGTCCATTTGTATGTCTTCTTTGAAAAAAAAAATGTCTATTCAGGCCCTCTGCCTGTTTTCTAGTTGTATTATTTACCTTTTTTGGTATGAATGAGTTCGTTATATATTTTGACATTAACCTCTGATCAGATATATGGTTTGGAAATATTTTCTCCCATTCCAAAGGTTGCTTTTTCATTTGTTGTTGATTTCCTTTGCTGAGCAGATCTTTTTGGTTTAATGTGGTTCCACCTGCTTATTTTTGCTTTTGTTGCCTTTGCTTTTTGTATATCCAAGAATCGTTGCTCAGACCAATGTCAAGGAGATTTTTCCCCATGTTGTCTTCTAGGAGTTTTACAATTTCAGGTTTTAAATTTAATCCTTTAATCCACTTTGTGTTAATTTATGAGTTGTGCAAGATAGGGGCTCAATTTTATTCTTTTGTGAATATCCAGTTTTCTCAACACCGTGACATTAATTTATTTTTGAACATTAAACTAGTCTTGAATACCTTAAATAAAACCCCAGTTCATCACACTGTATAACTCTTTTTATGCATTGTTGGATTCAATTTGCTCATATTTTGTTGAGGGTTTTTGCATATATGTTCATGAGAGTTATTGATCAATAGTTTATTTGTTGGTAATGTCTTCATCTGGTTTTGGTTCTAGGGTAATGCTGTCCTTACAGAATAAGTAAGAAAGCTGCTATTACTAAATTCTTAATCTCTACTCTTTAATTCACCTGCTGTGCACAATGCTCCATGTCTCCCTTGTATTACCCTGATAGACACCACCCTGATTAGATTATTTCACTATCAAGGTCATATATTCTTTTTAAGTCTTTGCGTTTAGCATATTATACTGAAGACTTGCCATCCAAGAGGGGAATTAGCATGCAACACAGCACAGTATACAATTCTAATTTATATTAGACAGGCTTTCTTTTAAATACCCTTGTGCTATTTCATATAATGTGAACTTTTTTTTTCAGTAATTATTCTGCCTCATCTATCTGTGGACTTTAGTTGTATGGCAGGGCCTTTTTTTTTTTTTTTTTTTTTTTTTTTTTTGGTCTTTCCTTAGCTCTCTTTTCAAAAATCATCTGGTTTTATAACATAATTCAATTTTCTTCAGTTAGTTCCGGGCCTATGTTAGTGTATAAGTTGGGGGAGGCTGATATTGTTTGTGTAATAAAATGAACATGTAATGTTTATGTCATGGTTTGCTGTGGGTCCGTAGAGAGGCTCTCTGCTCCTTGTAGTCACTCAGGGCACCAGGCACCTTTTATGTGGTGGCTCTACCATCTCCTTGGACAAATGAAATAAAGAACTTGAAGGAGGTCCAAGAGATTTTGGGGTCAGGCCTGGAAGTATCATTTGTCACTCGCTCCTGCATTCTATTCAGAACTTATTCACTAACTCCAAGAGAGGGTGCAAAATACTGTCTGGCTGTGTGCTCCAGAGAAAATTTAATGTTTTCTGATGAATATATAGGACTCCTTCTGTCAACCCTCAGAAAAATATTAGGTTGGTCTGCTAACTAGAAGCCTAATCTGGGTCTCCATCCCTTTACTAACATTTTAGCAAAAAATTCCTTTCTTATCCATGACCTCACCATTTTAAGCAGGACTTCTTGTTTGGTATGATAATCCCAAATCCCTTAGAAAGAAAGGTTTTCATCAATTTTGTTCCTTTGTTTTATTGTTTGTTTATGTAAGTGTCTTAAACGGTCCTTTTTATTGTTTCTGTACTTAGCCTAGTTTATGCAGTATGCATATATGCTTTGGTACCTTTAAATTTTTCACTAATAACACTCAAGGGATCTTTTCTTATGGATTGATGCTATCTACCGGAATCTGAAATGATACCGGCTGCATTTAGTTCTGATTTTACCTAATAGGCTCAATGTTAATGTCTCTTGAGCTTTTTGATTATAGTTGGAAATCTGTCCGTACATTTTGTAAAAAAGCCTGCTTTCTTTTATTGTCCTGTAAGGATTCCCCAGTCACCTTTTTCAGTTTGTCAGCTGCTTTCTTTATTTTTATTTCTTATCTGTTTCCAAGTTATTCACTATAGCTACCTTGATTTCTTTGTCTTTTTTTTTTTTAAACTTTGATTGCTCCCCATGTTCTCATAATCAACTGGGAGGTTGTTTATCACTCCTTACACATTCAGTCCCCCAAAGTGAAAGGAGTTAATGAGTACTTCAATTACTTCTGTTTGCTCCCCATTCCCTGACCTTCCCACTAATTTTAGTCTCCCAGTGTGTTTTATACATTATGGTTGCATTTTGTACAATTTTGTTTTTCAGAATTTTAATATGTGAATCAATTTGACTTTGAATTCACTTTTTATGGACTATTTTGTGACAGTCTTTATCAAGCATTTCTGAGATCAACCAATGCTATACAAATAAGGATTGTTTAAATTGAACTCAGGAGAGGATTTCTATGGACATGGTATGAGTTGAAGAGATTATAATCCCAATAAACTAGGAGAAGCAATAAAACGTTTTGCTGGAATTTAGATTTTTTAAATATAAAATAGCTCTCAAATGAAGCTCTTTCAATGCATACATCAGTTTAGAATCTGACTACTAGGCTGCTACTTTTGCTAGTGAGATTATCTCTCTTTTTTTTAAAGGTAATGGGTTAAATATAATGGTTGACCTTAGTAGAGTAACCAGTGCAACAAAATAATTGAAACTAAGGTTTAAAAAAATCTTTTTTGGTGATGGTGATCATTTTATGGAGGGTAATTTCTTAGAAGGATATGGATAGAGAACTGTTTCTTGCCCTGTGAGTTGCTGGAATAGCTAACACTTTTGTTTCACTGACAGTAATAGGTATATGGTTTATTGGCAAGCTTCTGCGTCCCCAGTGTTCCAGAAGCCACTGCTTACTATAGGGATGAACTATGAGCACGTTACCAGGGCCTGGCCATTTTGATTGATTTGGAGATGGATGTGTGACTCAAATATCACCAATAAGAGCCCCAACAAAAATATTTGCTGGAACTTTCAGCAAAAAGTACGTCCTCCATACCTGAGTTGCTAGATTTTAAGTTGGAGCTGCTGGGAGCTCTTGTTGTTGCCATTAAGTGGAAAGAGCTCTGCCTAAGGACAAAGCAGAATGAGGAAAGCGGAATCAAGAGTGAGAAAGAGAGGGGCACCTGGGTGGCTCAGTTGGTCAAGTGTTCGACCTCAGCTCAGGTCATGAGCTTACAGTTCATGAGGCCGAGCTCTGTGCTGACAGCTCGGACAGAGCCTGGAGCCTGCTTTGGGTTCTGTGTCTCCTTCTCTCTTTGCTCCTCCCCCGTTCATGCTCTGTCTGTCTCCCTCTCAAAAATAAACATTAAAAAATTAAAAATAAAAGAATGAGAAAGAGAGGATTTACTGATGGTAGTTTTGTAGCCCTAGACCTACTTAATGGAGTCTCAAGTCAGGACCTCTTAGACTTCTCAGGAATGTGAGACATTAAGTTGCCTTTTCATGTAAACTAGTGTTGGTTGAATTTCTTTCACTGACACTAAAAGTATGTCAACTGAATCACTGATTACCTAGAATTTTTTTTTTAAATAATGTCACCGAAGTAGAATATTCATTTCTGTGGGGCAAAAAGGCCCTTTTCTATATTATTCAATGTTTTATCTCTAATATATATTACAGTAACTGGCACAGAGCTATTTTTTTTTTAATTTTTTTTTTTCAACGTTTATTTATTTTTGGGACAGAGAGAGACAGAGCATGAACGGGGGAGGGGCAGAGAGAGAGGGAGACACAGAATCGGAAACAGGCTCCAGGCTCTGAGCCATCAGCCCAGAGCCTGACGCGGGGCTCGAACTCACGGACCGAGAGATCGTGACCTGGCTGAAGTCGGACGCTTAACCGACTGCGCCACCCAGGCGCCCCAGAGCTATGTTTAATACATATTTATGGAATGAATACATGATTAATTTGTCCAATTTAATTTAATAATTTAGTTCAATCTGTTGGACACAACTATTTTGTGCAATGTCTTATCTTAGGAGATGGTAAAATGATAAAAGGAATAAGAGAGATAGAGTCTGTGTCTCTAGTTTCTGATTTTGTGTAGGCAATGAGGTATAACAATAATTTAAGGTGGAGTAAAAGAAGGGCTAAAGGAAGTTAAAGTTGTATGTTGAGGTGTAGCCAAATCATCAAAGGGTTTTAGAGTCAGATTACCTGGATTTGAGTCCATGCTCTACTCTTGTTAAATGAGTAACTTTGGCTATGTAACTTACACTCAGTTTTCTTATCTGTAAAATGGGGGTAATATTTGTAAGTTCTTTATGGATTTGTCACGAGGATAAATCAACATATCCTACTTAAAATGGTTGAAATGTCTAGGATATTTGAAATACTAAGTAACTTTTAGTTTTTTTATTTCAGCAAGCAGCCCATGGCTATCACATGATTTAAATATTGAAAGAAGAGAGAATTGGATATAATGTAACCCTTGGAAGCTGAATACTGACATCTCAAGTCACTATCAACTATTAACAAAATCACACATTCATGTGAAATACAAAATGATCCAGCAAAACCTTGCTTTAGTGTTAAGCGAGTTCGATTTATGCAGTGGTGTTTACTTTTGAGGAGAAGGGTTAAGACCTGCATCCTTGGTAACTGGGTGCAAGAAAGTAAACACCTCTATGTTATATTTTTAACATTTTATTTTAACGTTTTATTTATTTTTGAGACAGAGAGAGAGACAGAGCATGAACGGGGGAGGGGCAGAGAGAGAGGGAGACGCAGAATCGGAAGCAGGCTCCAGGCTCTGAGACATCAGCCCAGAGCCTGATGCGGGGCTCGAACTCACGGACCGCGAGATCGTGACCTGAGCTGAAGTCGGACGCTTAACCGACTGAGCCACCCAGGCGCCCCTATTTTTAACATTTTAATAAGAAACAACTTAACGTTTTAAACCCAGAGTGGTAATGGCAATGTTGGTTTTGTGAGAATTAAAAAAAAAATTGTACGAGATATTATGCAGGAGGAAAGGGGAAAAAAGGATTTTCAAGGATATATCTGTTTACTTGTCTGCTATGAGGTAGAGATGCAGAGGATGGAATAATATATAGAGTTAGAGATGGGCTTCTAGTTCGTGAATATACAATGCTTAAACTTCATAAAATCTGAAAGTTTTCAAAGTCTCATTCCGGAATAAATATCCTTCTATGTCACAAAATGCTTTTTATAACTACTTACATTCTTTTTTAGTTTAATCTGCACTTAAAAGTAGTAATTTCCTGAGGGTCTCTGGGCATACAGGAAATTGGGGGTGGGGGGGTGAGCCACCTGGATGGCTCAATCTGTTAAGCATCCACTCTTGATCTCAGCTCAGGTGTTAATGTCAGAGCCATGAGTTCTAGCCCCATGTTGGGCTCTGTACTGGGCATGAAGCCCACTTAAAAAAATGAAAATGGAGGCCTGTTAGTGGGAAAAAAAGTAACTTTAAATATCCTTAATACTGCTGGCCTACACATTTGAGAAACATGGGGGTATTTCCACTTGATTCAGGGGTCTTACGGAGAGAACGGAATAGCACGGTATAGTAAACAACACAGGCTTTGGAAATAGTAATAAGAATAGCATAAAGTTGTGTGACCTTGTATTACCTATATAGCCTTTCTGAGCCCATGATTCCCCCTCAGTAGAAAGTAGATAACATTAACTTCATAGTCTTTTTGTGAGGATTAGAGATAATATTCACAGGGTAACACTCTCGGTTTTTGGCATGTGGGAAGTGATCGATGTATGATAGCTATTCTTATAAATTATATATTATCTCTGGTTATTAATAACAGAAACACATCCGTGAGATTTGCTATAGTAATGGGAAATATAAACATATCAAAATAAAAATAAAAGAATGGATGACTACTATAAATTCGAAGGGAGAAAGATGTGAATAAATAAAACTGTAGAGACAAATGCTGTGTAACAACTTGCAAGATTTTTGTAGGTGTTGATGAATCTTAGCTGATGTCATTGCTGATGAATAGCTACGTTCAGCGTTGTCACTAAACTCTTTCCATTTCGGCCTGCTCCAAATCCAAAGGGAAGAGGGTGGAGGGTGTCCAGACAAAGATTAGGACCATGAAACAGCTCCTCCACCTCCTCTCCTCAGGCTGTGTGCCTTTTTTTATGTAGCCAGTGAAGTACATGTAACTAGTTTCTTCCAGGAACCAGAATTCCTGTCAGCGTTCTCTAGCCAACTTCCTGCCCTTCCTCCTACAGCCTTTTCTGGCCTTCTCTCCTGACCTCGCACTCTGTCCAATTTCCCTTTCTTGTTTTTTTAACAAGAAGTTCTCTCACCTTTTCAAAACTGTGTTCCTCAGGGGCAGAACACAGCCCTCCCAAAGAAGTATAAAACATACGTAGGATGTCAAAAGCAGTTATTTTTTTTGGTGGGGGGGGGGGCTTAAGGACTCTTCATTGTCTTTGATTGGAATAGATGAAATTCCCAGATGTTTATTTTAACATATGTAACTTTATCCACTGGCCCAGGTGTATCCTTAAGAAGTCGCAAGTTTTTCTTCTTTTTCTTTTTTAAGGGAACGCTTCTCTGAATTTGTATGTTGTCTGTATGTAGGGACCATGCTGATCTCTGTATCACTCCTGTTTTCGTATATATGCTGCTGAAGTAAGCCTGCGTCTCTTCTCTCCCCTTCTCCACCCTTCCCTTTCTGTTTTCTTTTCTTTTTTTCTTTTCTTTTCCCACTTACATATGGTCTGTCTGCAATAGTGTAAAACTTCTTTTTACTTTAAGCACATACACATTTTTTACTTTTTTCCTCCTGTTTTCTTTTCTTTCTTTTTCTTTTTTTCTTTTCCCACTTAACATATGGTCTGTTTGCAAAAGTTTAAAACTTCTTTTTACTTTAAGCACATACGCATTTTTTTCCTTTTTTTTTTTTTTCCCCCTTTTCTTTCTTCCCTGGTAAAAATCTTGCAAAGCAAGTCCAGGATATAAAAAGGAAAATTCAAAGCTGCTCTTGTTGAGGGGTATGTGGGTCTAGATCTCTCACTGCTTTTTCATCCCCATTATTTCTGTGGCCTCCACTATAGTAGCTCTGAGGAACCCCCCTGGCTGGGGGAAACACAAGTGAAAACACTTGAGTTAGTGACATGGGTTATTACCTGGAATTCTGAAGACTCAAGTTTTAGCTTCAGTTCTAACATTAAATTTGCATGTGTCACTGATAGGGTTAATTGTTTTATCTGTAAAACAAAGGTTTAGAACAGTGGTTCTCAATTTTGGCTGCACGTTAGAATCACCTGGGGAACTCTTAAAAATCCTGATGCTTAGGCCTCACTCTCTACCAATTAAATTAGAATCTCTGGGGCGTGACCCAGGCAACAGCATTTTTTAAAGCTCCCTGGGTGATACCAGTTTGCAACCAAGTTTCAAAACCTCCAAAGAATTTTTGAGTAATAATGTCCCACAAGTCTATGGGTCTGTGCAGCTTGTTTTGTAGATGTCGTTAGAATGTGAGCCTATTCATAGATAGATGGTACTCAGTGAGGAGTGGGGATGAAGGTGGGCATAAAGATTGGAAAGTAGGAAAAAGTTTTTTGATTATCTTTTTTTTTTTTTCAACGTTTATTTATTTTTTTTGGGACAGAGAGAGAGAGAGCATGAACGGGGGAGGGGCGGAGAGAGAGAGGGAGACAAAGAATCGGAAACAGGCTCCAGGCTCTGAGCCATCAGCCCAGAGCCTGACGCGGGGCTCGAACTCCCGGACCGCGAGATCGTGACCTGGCTGAAGTCGGACGCTTAACCGACTGCGCCACCCAGGCGCCCCGAGTTTTTTGATTATCTTAATAGCTCAGTGTGTTGGGCAAAACACTTAATTTTGTTATATCCCTGATGGGAGTCATTTTAACTTCCTGTAAAATGATGCTGTCAACTGAGAAATCCTATTTAAATGCAATGTTATTATTTTTATACTAATACTGATACCATTTGTCAATGTGATCAGTCAAGAATTGCACCTAAATACTTTATTCACAAAGGAAATAGAAAAGGCATTGACTACTGAAATGTAAAATATGGTTAATATCCCTCAGTTGGTGGTATAGATTGAAGATAGACTGAAACAACATGTTGATAACAATGGAAATCTTGGATACTGAGATGCTGCATTAAAAGTGCGTCCAGGGGCGCCTGGGTGGCGCAGTCGGTTAAGCGTCCGACTTCAGCCAGGTCACGATCTCGCGGTCCGTGAGTTCGAGCCCCGCGTCGGGCTCTGGGCTGATGGCTCAGAGCCTGGAGCCTATTTCCGATTCTGTGTCTCCCTCTCTCTCTGCCCCTCCCCTGTTCATGCTCTGTCTCTCTCTGTCCCAAAAATAAAGAAACGTTGAAAAAAAAAAAATTAAAAAAAAAAAAAAAAAAAAAGTGCGTCCATCAAAGAGGCAAAGAAAAAAATCCCCAGGATTACCTCTATGAGCTTCTTATCAGTTATGAAAAACTACTGTTTCAACAGAGTTTTTAAATTAGGGAAAAAAAATTCACAGTATTGGTAAGCAATTGATTCTAAAAAATATACAAATTGGATGACAATGCCTAGGCTATAATCTTCAAAGTCAAATGAATTTATCATGATTGTATAAATTACAGTGAATACCAAATAGTTTAAAAATGACAGCACAGTTAGAACAAAATGATTGATATTACATGTGTTAGATGTATTGCTAAACAGAAATGCCTTTTCATTTTCTTATTACCAGGGCCATTTACATATTTTGTCTCACATTTGTGCAGCTAATAGGTGTTCAAGATTTGTGTGCTTTGATCTTCCCTTTTAACAGAGTAGCTCTTTTCTGGAACTTGGTGACCTTTAAATAAAAGAAAAAGTGCAGTTATCACTTGTGGCAGGGTGATATATTAATAATTTTATACCTTGTTCTTAGGCTTTTTGCTGGAATAGATTTACCAGCAACGGAATAAAAAAAAATAATTTTACACATTTTCCGGCTGAAAGGTCAGCCAGTGCTTAGTGTTTTTGTGTTCTAGTTCTTACCTAGAGAAAAGTTTATATGAGCTTTTTTTATGTGGAAATGCCCCCAAAGGTTGGCTATAAGCCCCAACATTGACTTGACAGGTGTGGAGAGTCCATAGAGACGATTTGACAACACGGAATTGAGCCTGTAACAGCACTGGCCACTTTGAGGTGTGTTAACAAAGACAGTGATTCTTTTAGCAATGGCCATGAATGACCACCAGTTGAGAATTTGCTATACTTTTCTCAGATTTTTTAAGTTCTGATGTCTTGGTACAATATAAAATGAATGAATGAGTGAGAAGAATGGGGCTGGGGGGAGAAGGGGAGGGAGAAGCGGGGAGAAACATGCAGGGAAGTGGAATGTAGTGAAACACAAAAAATTATTGATGTTGGTCTTTTCACTAAACTTGGTCAATGGAGACTGGGAGCTAAATATAATTTGATTTAGATAAGTTAAAAGCACATAACATTTCCCATACTTTGTGTGTTATGTAGCACAATTCTTTTTTCTTTCAAATTTTTATTTAAACTTTAGTTAGTTGACATAGAGTGCAATATTGGTTTCAGGAGTAGAATTCAGTGATTCATCACTTACATATAACACCCAGTGCTCATCATTTATAGCATAATTCTTAATTGTCACATATCTTTGAAAATGTATAATTGGTCAAAATAAAGCTCAATATTCGGTCATTAGTGAGTTACCTTGTTTTAGAGAACAAATCTCTAAAGCACCTCTGTGAAATCTTCTTAGTTTGCCCAGTTCCATTGTGATCCCTTTTCTACTCTGCACTTCAATTATTTATTGTCTGTATCATTCATTTTATGACTTAGTAATACACTGCTTTGTGACTTTTTTTTTTTTTTTTTGGTTTGTCGCATCATTTAACTTGCATTTTATTAACATATGTAGATTAAGTTTCTGCTGTGATAGGAATTGCCTAAAAAACGTTGAACAAGGTGGGGCGCCTGGGTGGCTCAGTCTGTTGAGCGTCCGACTTAGGCTCGGGTCATGATCTCACAGCTCGTGAGTTCGAGCCCCGTGTCGGGCTCTGTGCTGACAGCTCGGGGCCTGGAGCCTGCTTCGGATTCTGTGTCTCCCTGTCTCTGCCCCTAACCCACTCGCATTCTGTCTCTCTCAAAAATAAATAAACATTAAAAAAAAAAAAGTTGAGCAAGCAAATGTATGAACATTGTTGTAGACTGTGTCCTCTAAGAGTAGGAACTAACAATACCGTTTACCCATGTGTTTTCAGCAATGAGTACAGTACAGGCATGTGGAAAGTGGAAAGTACTCAGTACCTGTTTGTTGAAGGACTACATGAATAGATGAAGAGACTAATATAGAATGAAGGCACAGTTGAATGTATCCACTTGAAAAGTTGATTCATTCATATCTCAGGAAAGATTAGTCTGTTACACCCATATACGAATTTCTAATCTAGCAATAGATGCTCTTTGCTAATATATTTAGGCAACCAATCTGATTAATGTCATAATAAAGGGAAATTTGATCCGACCTCACAAATGATAAGGCCTCTTTTAATTTTTCAACCAAGTCTCATATTTTGTATTGGTTTATTTTTCTCTTTTCTGCAAAAATGAAGATAGCAATTCTCCCACCAACACTCACACTCCATTGTCTCTCAAGCTGCAACTCATAAATTCTATTATTTTTCTCTGAGAGTTTATATCCTGAGTTTCACCAAACCATCCTATCATGCCACTTCACTTTATCTCAGGGACATCTGAGAGATGAACTCTAGAGTTTCTTTTCGTGGAATTGTTAGAAACTTCCTGTACGGTATTTCTGCAACAATTTAAATCAATCCTTTGGCAATTCTCTCATTGAGATACGGGGTCCCTGCCCACTCCCCTTGTATCTGGGTGGGCTCGTGACTGCTAAAACCAAGAAAATATGGTGGAAGTGATACTCTATGGCTTGGGTGTTCTGACTTGTGAATAAAAGGCCATGGGTGTTCTGACTTATGTGTTGGAACAATGAGTTTCTGTATGGGAAGCCTGACCACACTGAGGCCACAGGCTGGAGAGGCCAGGCATAGATGTGCTCACCTAATCACCTACCTGAGGCCAGCTTTGCAGCCATCCATTCCAAGGTGCTACATGTGTGTGTGAAAACACCACCTTGAAAGTGGGTCTCCAGCCTCAGCTGTCCTAACTCCAGCTATTTGAATCATTCTCAGCTGAGGCCCAAAATATCAAAGCGCAGAAACAAGCTGTACTCTGAATTTTTGACTCACAGTCTCTGCGAGCATAAGAAGAAAGCTTGTTTTAGGCTCCCAAGTTTTGGGGTGATTTTTGCATGTGAGAATAGTAACTGAAACGATTTCAAGACCAGATTTGGTATACTGAAAGATATATTTTATTTAAAAAATTATAATCAAACAATGATTGTTATTTGTCCTTTTATAAGTAATATATTATTCTAAATTTAATCTGGGAAACGTCAAATTTACTTTTATTCTCTTCTATTTTAAAGTTTGAAAATCACCAAATGATAAATTCAGTGGCTTGTTTCAGCATATTTTAAGCACATTTGGAAAATATTTTAATGTTTTTTTTTTAGCTGCTGCTATTTTTGAGGAGGGTGGGTTGGGAAGAAATGTAAGTTACTATAGAGTGCTGCCTCTATTTTAACTGTACCTGGAGTTATCACTATGGAGGCCTGACTTAGCTCAGAGTTCCCTGAAGGCATTGTTCCCAGCTTGGGTCATTTTTCCACTGGACTTGCTTCTGGCATATGTTAACATATATGACAAAATAAAAGGTTTACATCGTCAAATAGTTGGGAAATATTGCATCCTATATGCTCTTCTTAGAGAGTCATAATGAACATTAGTATATTGAATAATCTGAGAGGTCTTAACATAAGGAAATCTGTTCAATTCTATTTATTTATTTATTTTTTTTTTTTCAACATTTATTTATTTTTGGGACAGAGAGAGACACAGCATGAACGGGGGAGGGGCAGAGAGAGAGGGAGACACAGAATCGGAAACAGGCTCCAGGCTCTGAGCCATCAGCCCAGAGCCCGACGCGGGGCTCGAACTCACGGACCGCAAGATCGTGACCTGGCTGAAGTCGGACGCTTAACCGACTGCGCCACCCAGGTGCCCCTGTTCAATTCTATTTAAACGAGTGTTTCTAAACTCTTCTGACCACCCTCAGGTCATTTGATCACAGAGCCCTTTTATAGAATACATCTATAATGTTGGTGTTTTCCATTAGCACTTTAGAAAATGTGGATTGATCTAGATGGATTCATTATTAGTAAATATTCAAAGAGTTTGCTTCATTTTTTTCCTTTCATATAAGTCTTCAAGTGTAGGAAGTATATGAGAACATAAATGCTGGCCTTTAGAACTCCAAAGAATGAATGAGTAATAAATGTGAAGACAAATATTGAAGGAAGTAGGATCAGAAGGAAAGGCACTAACATGGGGCACCTGGGTGGCTCAGTTGGTTGAGCAACTGACTTCAGCTCAGGTCATGATCTCGTGGTTTGTGAGTTCAAGCCCCGCGTTGGGCTGTGTGCTGACAGCTCAGAGCCTGGAGCCTGCTTCAGATTCTGTGTCTCCCTCTCTCTCTCTCTGCCCCTCCCTCACTCATCCTGTCTCTCTCTCTCTCAGAAATAAATAAACATTAAAAAAGAAAGACACTAACACCAATTAAAAGCTATTGTAAATAACCTAGCTCTGTTATTATTAACTAGCATCCTCTTCCCCAGCTCTATTCCTCCTACTTGATTCCAGACTTTTTCTCAGAATTTCCAGGAGAAGCACAAAAAATGTTGTTTGAAATAGGCATGTTTAACATTAAGGTAATTTAAATTTGTCTTTAGTTGTACTATTTAGCTCTCTTGAATTTTCAAATAATAGCAGAAGAGAGTGTGAGCATGAATATCAAGCAGGTGAGAGCTCCAGGACTAGGTAGAAGAAAACATTGACAACTTTGGACAGTGAGGTAACAGCTTGGTATCCCAGTCTAGTTGGGGAGTGGTATATTCTTGTCAATCAAGTTTGCAGTTATTTCATTTTTTAAAATGTTTACTTATTTTTAGAGAGGAAGGGAGAGAGGGAGAGGGAGAGGGAGAAAGAGAAAAAGTGAATGAGCAGGGTAGAGACAGAGAGAGAATCCCAAGCAGGCTCCACGCTGTCAGCATGGAGCCTGATACAGGGTTCAGTTTTACAACTCTGGGATCATGACCTGAGCTGAAACGAAGAGTTGGATGCTCAACCGACTGAGCCACCGAGTTGCCCCCCAGTTATTTCATTTTTGACAGTGAAATTGATATTACTGTTTAGGTGTGAGGGTTGAACTGTAGAATGCTCTGGATTGATTTTTCAAGAGGTATATACGTTTTTAGAAAAGCAGCACTTTAACAGCTACAAATCTTTAATAGAGTTGCTAGACCATCAACTAACATGTCAACACACCTTGAAAGAGGCTTTATCAAATGCAAAGGTGAAGTTCTGTCAGATGTTGTTAGCAGAACAGAATAAACTCATAGGAAGAAGGAAATATTTCTTCTAAATACCCTGGTGTTATAAAACAGAATGCTTCAAAAGTCCTCAAGAAGGTGTTTCAAATAGGATGTCTGGGTGAAAATGTGAGAGATTGAAAAGGCAATAAAGTAAATGAAAGCACTTCTCAAAAGATTTAACTAGGGAGTGGCAAAAATGCCAAAGTGAAGCTTTGTTTAGTAATGTGAAAAAACAAAAACAACCCAAAAACCCAAACTCTACTTCCTTTAAACGGAATCAACTGTGGATTCCATGAGGTGAAAAAGAAATGAAAGATAACACTTCACAGACTTGGAGAAATAATATAAATACTATTAATACTAACTTAAATTGGGTCAGAAACTGCTTTTGTTAGATAGTTTCTGACAAAAATGGGTTATGTGGTCAAAGAAGTTCAGGAAAGTTATGTCAAAAATGTTGGAGATCTTTTTACTCTAAGTTTTCTGGGGCTCTAATATACTAACATGCATTATGAATCATTCTGATATGCATCTATGGTACAGTGTTTCCAAAATTCACTTGACTACAGAATTTTCTTTTTTGTAAGAGATAATCTCTTTCGCACTTGGGCTCCAAGGGGGCAAACTTTGGGAACACATATTTAGCCCTTCTGTTTGATAAAGCTCTTCTTGACCTGTATGATGAGACTAGCTGGTACATGATCTGTAGGCATCTCATGGTTCCCCCTTGGTGTATTCAGTTGTAATCATTACGACTAGTTTAAGTGGTGCTTGTGCCTTTTCCTGGCTTAAATCACTGTTTTAATGTATGTATGTTTGTTTGTTTGTTTATTTTATTTATTTATTTATTTATTTATTTATTTATTTATTTATTTATTTATTTATTTAAACTGGGATTATTACCTTTTGTAGAGGAGAAAAATGGAATGAAAAAAGGTGAGTAGACTCTCTGGAAGTCATGTGATATATGTTACTGTATTAGAATTTGAAATTTATACTTCTTCCCTGTCTGCTGAGTGTTACCTTCTAGATTTTTTTATTTTTTAATTTAATTTTATGTTAATTCCAGTGTAGTTAGCATTGGTTTCAGGTGTACAATATAGTGTTTAAACAATTCCATATATTACTCAATGCCCATCATTATAAGTGAACTCTTAATCCCCTTCACCTATTTCATCCATTCCCCCCCCCCCTCCCCAACCTGTCTCCCCTTTGGTAACCGTCTGCTTGTGCTTTAAGTTAAGGGTCTGTTTTTTGGTTTGTTTCTCTCTCTCTTTTTTTTTTTTTCTTTGTTCATTTGTTTGGTCTCTTAAATTCCAAAGTGAAATCATATAGTCTTTGTTTTTCTCTAGTATATACTTCACTTAGCACTATACTCTCTAGCTCTGTTTGTGTTGTTCAAAATGGCAAGATTTCATCCTTTTTAAGGGCTGAATAATATTTCATTGTGTGTATATATGTATGTGTATACACACACACACACACACACACACACACACACAGCTTCTTGTATGCATTCATCTATTGATGGACACTTGGGTTGCTTCCATATTCTGGCTATTGTAAATAATGCTGCAATAAACACAGGGGTGCATATATCCCTTTGAGTTAGTGTTTTCATATTCTTTGGGTAGACACCCAGTAGTGCTGTTACTGGATCATATGGTAGTTCTGTTTTTAATTTTTTGAGGGACCTCTGCATTGTCTTCCACAGTGGCTACACAGGAACTCCCGTGCACTGTTGGTAGGAATGCAGAGTGGTGCAGCCGTGGTTACTTTCCAGATTAAAAAACAAAACAAAACAAAACAAAACTGTGTCTGGTTAACAAGTCCTGGCCTGGCTGAGTCCCTCTTCTCTGAATGGGACTCTGGTTTGACTTGAATTTTGAGAAAAAGGTCTGAAGTTTTTGATGAAAGGCTGTATGTATCTCGAATAGGGTTTACTCTTTGGATAGTAGGGATCGTGCTAGTGAATAACAGGGAAGGAAGGGAAAACCTGTTCCCAGTTAATAAAGAAGACTTTTTAAAAGTGAAAGTAGCCTTTGCAACTTGAATAATCATGCAAAGGTGATTCCTAAAAATGAATATATTTTGAAGGATTTTAGAGAAACTTTGTTTCTGATGCAGAATTATTCAAAAGATGGTTAGAAACTTGGATGTGGAACTTGGGAGGACAGACTGGCTGGAAATAGCCTAGTCATCTTCTTACATTTGAAGATGAGGGAACAGCTATTGTTATATTAATAGTTCTCAAGTTAGAGCTCCCTCTCTGTCACTTACTTTCTCATACTTCTCTATATTTTTTCACACTTCTGCTTTCTTTTTCTCTTGTATAAATCCATCTTTGTGAATCAGATATTCAATGATGGGGCGCCAATGGGAATATCTAATTTTGTGGCCCATTTGTAGAGAGCTAGTGTTTTCTGGTAGGAGCCTTCTTTCCCCAAGGCGTGATTTTACTGTGATCATGGTGCGGAGGTCTGTTTATTTGTTTGCTTATTTTTTCAAAATCAAGTGTCATTATTTTATTCACGTGATTTCCTACATTTAATGTTTTGAATTCCCCTAAATAGTTCTTTGCATGTGGACAAGGCCTGTTAAGGTATGGAAGTAGATTGATTTATCTGAAAACTGGCCAGTTTCCACAACACATGTACACCCTCTATTCCTAATTTGTGGAAATTATATGTTGAGAGCGAATGGTAGGTGTCCTGATAGAAGTTTGAAGGCGGGCACAAAAGGGAAGAGAAACTTTTAATTTTCTAAAGTCACTCTTTGTAAGGAAAGAATGCAATAGCTTTTAGGAGTATCCTCTCCTGGGTTTGATTATTTACTTTTTCTGTTCATGCTCTAGTAGAGTGAGCTCTTCACCCTGGAAAACTCAGGCAATATATTGTCTTCAAAACAAGCAAACAAAAGGTTAGCTCACCACTTCTTGCTCTTTCCTGTTTAGGAGATCTTCCCTTGGGCAATTCCCTGGCAATTATATAGATCTTCTGTGAGCCAATGAAATGTCTTCTGTGAGATATCAATGGTTCTCTGGGAATAGGTGAGCATTAACTTAGATGGCTATGAATATGGTTAGAAACAAAACTGAACCCTCCCTTCCTAATGTAAAGCTATGGAAACTTAAAGAGAAAAATTCCAGTTTCTCAGAAATTAGATTTCTAGGTGGATTTTCTTTATAGCACCTCTCGCATTTTCCCCCTTATTTGCTTGCTGGCTTATGGGTTTATTCCATCCCATCCGCATATGCACAGGAAGTTAAGATACACGTGTACTATTGCATTCTCAGTGTCTAAAATAGTGCTAGGCACACAGTAGGTTTTCAATAAATACTTGCCGAATGAATGAGTGGATTAGTAAATAAACACGTCTTCATTTTAAGGGGAAGAAACTGAGTCAGCTGAGGTTAAGTGATTAACCAAAGGTCATACAGCAAGCTCAAAGCAAAACTGCTTAAAACTGAACGCTGTCTCCATATTCTCAGACCAGTACAGGATGTTGGATGTTTTCCATTTTATCTATTATAACTGCATATGTTTACACAAAAAAAAGCATTTAGAAATTCATACTGATTATATGCCAGACCTAGGATAAGTCATGTCTGATGACGAATCCTTTAATAACCCATTGACACTGCCCTTTTTGTAATGTGACAGTGCAATTTTTGAGTTGTCTGAGATTTTTCCTCATGCTTCAGTGTATTGAGTAAACCTTGTAAATATGAAACTTGTATTTATCTTCCATTATGTGGAGTTCTAGGTACATTCTTCATTAGATGATCTGATAACAGAATTATAATACTGATTTAACAAATAAATGTATGTTATTATTCCTGAATTATTTATGGTTTTGAATCTATAACATAAATTTCATTTGTGTATTAATATTTTTCTCAGATAGTTATATTTTTACTTTAAATTGATTAATTTTACATTTTCCTTTTATAGTACCAAAACATAGTTGATTTTAGTGGACTAAATTAACTATTTACATTATTTCTATACTTTCTCTCTTCCTTTCTTTTTGCCTTCCTTTTTTCCTTCCTCCCTTCCTTCTCATCCTTCTACCCTTCCTTCCTCCCTCTTTTCCTTCCTTCTTTCCTTTTTTTCGTGACCCAGAAGTTCTGTACCCGTTGGAAGATTGGCAACGCCCTGTTCTTGACCTGCGATGGTTGCATAGGAGTTAGTAATTACACTAATATTTATAAACTGTATCATGACTGTGTCCTATACACTGTTCTGCACACATATTTCATAAAAATTTAAAAAAAGCAAAGTCATATATTTCATATGCTTTTAAGTTTACAATGGATTTCAGTTTGGTCATGGGAACATATGTATACGTTATGATTTCTAATTCTCAGAAATCTGTGAAAGTTTCAGGGTGTGGAACTTTCTATTTTTGTTCCACCTTGTGAACGAGCCTCTAAAACACAGTGCTCATAAGTGACTTACTCCACTTAAAATCTACTTTGATTAGACATGTAATGAATTATATAAAGAACATAAAAGATAATAACTTCCGGTTTAATAATAAAATAATTTTATTTTTTATTGTTCTGGCATAAGTAACCAAGTAAATTTTTGTAAAATTTCTAATGTGCAAGGTAACAGTATTTTCAAACCTTTTGCTCCCAGTATCTGTACTTTACACGTAAAGACATATAATTAAGGCCTTCATACAGCATTTGTTGGATGAACATATCTTTGACAAACTTTTGTTCTTTTACTTCTTTGGACAAATATATTTATCACATATTTCCCCGGCATAATGTAATTTTGTTTTGTCTTTTTCTGTCAACAGAAAATTAAAAACATTTTTTTTGTTTACAAATTTAATTGCATATTTATTGCTTTCTAGGTATTCATGGATTCCAAGTACAAACATGACGAGCTTATCTTGTGCAGATAAAAACTAATACTTTAAATAAATTTAAAAACCTATCATTATATAATATAGCATTTGTAACATCCAGTGAAAGACAACATGCCATGTTCACTTATATCATTTTATTTCCCACATGACAGGATATTTTTGCATAAATATAGCTGTGCCCACAAATAAAATTTTGAGTTCTGATCCTTTGAATTTAGGACTGAAGAAGGATTTCCCCAAGACCTTTTTAATATTAATTCTTCTTAGAATAAAAGAAAGTGAGGATCATGAAAAAAGTTAGAAAGTATTTGGTTCAGAATGTAGTCTTTTGTTCATATATACAACAGTAGATGTTGCTTCTTTGTTGTACAATAATTAAACTTTAGTGGGGGAAAAAAAAAGAACCAAAAGGCAGGATACAGCTACTAATGAGCTAGTGTTGGGAGTAAATCAGCCACTTGGGAATGAATTCCCACTTCGGAAAACACAACCTGAAGGAACATATTCACGCTGATTCTTGATGACAGAAGCAAGGGAATAAAATTTATATAAAGAACGAATTCTGATTATATCATTGGGACTGCATTTGTGCAGGTTGCTTTGAGACTCACAGCAATGCTTTGTCTTTCCCCTTAACAAACAAGATTTGAAATCGGGAGCTACTGGGTAGTGGTCCCAGTATTCTTTCCCCTCTACCAAACCTTCTCTCATTGTGCTATTATTCAGGTTATGCCTATGGATTGGCACAGATATTTAACTTCAGATAAAAGACAGGACAATTTGAGAAAATTATTCTTTAAATTGCCTGATATTCACTTGGTCTCCTAAAATCTTCAAAGTTCCCTGCCAGAAGGTTAGAGATATAAAGAAACGTAAAGATCACAGGCCTTGAGCACAGTGTGCAGCACATTCTTACTTGTTGATAGAATGAATGATGAGTATATATGAAAGAAGGAAGGAAGGAAGGGTGGACAAGAAATTGGAAAAAATGTAAATGACTGTTATAAGTTGAAGTTAAGTGGGTGCTGTAAGAATAAGCCATTCCTAGTTTCGTGGAAGGTTAAGAAGAGAGAGAATTAACACACAGTTGGGAGAAACACAGGAGAATTTATGGAGTAGTAGGTCAAATGTAAGATGAATTTTGAGGGATTACAATCAAGACATATTTCATGGAGGAGTTGGTAGTTGAGGTAAGTGGAATGAAAGTTGAAAATAATGTTGGGCTTATTTTGTTGTTGTTCTTTTTTCCAGTTTGAATGAGAACCGTGAATCAACTTTAACTTGGATACTCTTTATTTGGAAAGTAGGCCATTTTAAGTGAAATCACCCTTCCCTAGCAAGGGCAGGGTTTTGTTATCGATCTTATCTTCATTATTAATGCAAATTAATATTGTAAGACTTTGACACTTTACATGAAATGGTGCCTAGCATTTAGTAAGTGCTTTGTGTTTGTCAACTCAGCTGATTCTATCTCAAGTTAGTTACAGATGTTAACTTAACTTAACTTAACTTGTTAGTTAGTTAACAATGAACCAACTGATCCTACTTGTCTGGTTCCTCTCTTTATCACCTTTACTGGCTTTTCCCAAGGCTCAGTTCTTGGACTGCTTCCATTCTATGTCTGAACTGACTATTGGGATCATCCAGTCTCATGGCTTTAAATACCATCTATACACTGACTAGTCACAAATGTACAGCTCTAGCCCTGAACTGTCCCATGAACTCCAAGTTCTTACAGGTACTGCTTATGTTACATCTTCTGTCAGATACCTAACAGTCATTTCAAACGTGACATATCCAAAACTGGATTTCTCAGTGTGCTCCTGCCAGGTTCCTTACTTCATCTAATGCCACCTGGATCCTCCAGCTGCTCAAATCAAAGACCTCGGAGTTCCTTTCTTTTATACCCCACAACCAATCCATGAGCAAATCTGTTGCCTCTATATTCACAACACATTCAGAATCTGACCGTTTCTCTTGATCTCCGTCACTGCCACTCTGGCTCATTCTACTACTATCTCTCCCATGGGTCACTGTAGTATCTTCTTACACGGTTGTCCTGTTTGCACACTTCTTTCAGTTTGCACAGGAAGAATCTTCTCTGTAATGATCCTGCTAAAATGTGTATCAGATCATGTCACTCTTCTGCTTAAAACCCTCCAAGGGCTCCCATATCACTGTGAAAGTCCTACAAACCCTCGTACTATCTGTCCTCATTCTCTCATTTATTTCCTTATTCGTTCCATTCAGGACCTACTGCCTCCTTGTTGTGCCTAAGAAGGAGGCTAAGTGCTTTCCTGTCTGAGGACCTTGGCACTTGCTGTTGCTTTTCCATGTAAAATGCTTTCTTCATTTCCTCCGGGCCTGTGCATAAATGCCTGCCTCTCAGTGAGACTTTCTCTGACTATACTGTTTAAAATTGAAGCCCTGAATATTCCCTATCTCCTTTAACTTTTCTTTGTAGCCCTTATTGCCATCTAATATACTTATTTTAATTAGCTATTGTGCTTATTATCTACTCTTTGTAAAGAAGTACACTTTTGCCATGGCTCTATTCATATTGCCTAGTAGATACACAATAAATGTTTGTCAAAAAGTGAATTGTAGACATTATGTTAACCAGAGGTTTTGTAGGTTTATATTCTCATACTTGCTGGTGTTATAGTTTCATTTTAACAGTTCTGCATTTATCAATTTGGTGGACTTGGACAGAGGGGTTATTTGGATTACTATGAGTCTCTGACAGTCGTGGGCTGTAGATAGCTTACACAGGTTCTCCAGAGCTGATTATACGCATCTTGTGGCAACTCTGCATTTGGTGCCATCATGTTGGTAGCCAGGTGGAAGTCTTTACATCTTAGAAATTGGCAAACGTTACAGATCATGACTTCTTTTTCCTCGTAGATTGGGTTTTTAAATATTTTAATGCACCCCTGGTTGTTGGATAGTGTGTAGAAGGGTTAAGGAAGGTGATTTGATAGTGAAGATACCTAACCCATTCAGCCACAGACCGTAGCAGGTCCTTTGCTGTATAAAGCTCTAGGATTTTATTTAGTCATTCATGATTAAGGGACTCAGTGCTATGAAAGGGAGACACACCAGGAGAACCTGCATTGTAGGAGAAAATCAGTAGTCATGATATGGAAAGGAGTATAAGAAGCATTGGTAGTTATCTGAAGCAGCCAGTACATTCCTGACTATGTTCAGGGAATGGTTGCATGATAGAGGTATAGGATCTACATCATTAATAATGGAGGAGTGATGGTAGCTACATAGTGACAGGATCCCAGCCATAATGGGTTAGAGGTGAGGAAATAGTTCCGTTCCTAATGGGGAACTGGAAATCTAGACAGGGACATTATACACACAATATTAGTCAGGGATGGAGTACTATCTGTAGCATGGTATCTCAGGGAGGCTAATAATTTAACACCCATTATTAACTTTTTCACTCTTCATTTTTTATTCAGCCCTTAGAGCAATGGTTCTGAAGTTGGAGAATACCTCAGCATGACCTGAAGAACTTGTTAAAACACAGATTACTGGGTTTCATCCTAGAGTTTTTGGTTGAGTAGATCTGGGGAAAGTCCTGAGAATATGTATGTCTAACAAGATTTCAGAAGACATCTCATGTCTAGAAATCTCACTTAGATGACCACCGATTTAAAGGAAAAGCAAGGGGCATGCAGGGAACGTAGAGACTGACAACTAACAGTGGCAATGTCCAGCCTCCCTAACATGGTTCTGAGCAAGTCAACCATAGTCCTGAACTTGTTCACCCGGACAGTCCAGCAATTATCCAGGTCCTTACTCTTTGGCAGGCAGTTGGATTCCCTGATGATCTTATTCTTCCTTCCTCAGAAGGTGGCTCATTCCTAACAATGTAATATAGTACTCTTCTTCAGAGGAGTTCTGATTAATCAGTTTTCTCATCACATTTCCAGTAATAGCAATACTTCTTATAATATTTTATTGTCCCTGACTGGCAAGTTCCTTGGTTTAGCTCTGAATCACATGATGATAAAGCAATATAGTCTCAGCAATGATTAAGATGCCAGTTCTCATCCCCAGCATGGTGGAAACCAGGTGTGTTAGAAACAAGACTAATTCAAGGCTCTGCTAGTTAGGCAGTTGACCTAATTACACATCTACATTTTCAGTGTGTGTGTGTGTGTGTGTGTGTGTGTGTGTGTGTGTGTGTGAGAGAGAGAGAGAGAGAGACAGAGAGAGAGAGAGCAAGAGGTCAAATGAGCAGTCAGATGTGGGTGTCTGCAACTGAATCTACCGGTAGAAGAAAGTACTAGAACCTCCCAATTATAGTCAGGAAGAATTAGGAAAATAGAGCCTCCTACAAATATTCTATTTGTTTATTGTTATAAAGTTATAGTCATCTAATTTTTATACAAATATATTAACATCTTCTATGCAGATGATGTACTGATACAACTTACTTGCTAATGACACATTTCATTTACTTATTTATTTTCCTCCATGTTCTCTTATATAATTTAATTTAGTTTCTTCAAATTATTTTTTAAATTAAATTATAGTTGACACACATGTTATGCTCATTTCATATGCACAACATAGTGATTCAACACATATTTTAAAAACCTGTTCATTGAAAAAAATCCCTAACGGACTTCTTTGAACCTCACTCAATGAATGAAAGATGCACCAGTTGAGCCTGAAAGCCTTTGTTTGGATAAAGATGGTATTTTGAGGCAGAAAATTAAATTTCTTTCAGAAGTATCTTAACATGTTGAATTTCCATTAATTTAGATAGACTTTTCTAATTAATCCAAATTGTGGAAATTTGAGTATGGGTCCCGATTTTCTCTCTTCACTAATCTTTTGGTCTTCCAAGCTCTATTAGGTGAGATAATAATTAGAAGCTTAGTGGAAAATGGCATTTAAGAAGAAATATAAAGGTGAGGAAGATGTTTGCATCACATTCTGAAGCATGCCTAGTTTTCATTTGTTAGTTCTTGGCTTTCCAGTTTATTATTATATAAGTAGATTTACACTCCATTAGTGATTCTTTGCCCTAACTACACTTTGGAAGCACCCTTTGAGAATAGTAATTTCTCAGTTCCAACCCTAGATCTTCTAGTTTAATTGGTCTAGGATGGGGTCGGGAATTGGAAATTTTTGAAAGCTCCCTAGATGATTTCAATGTGCAGCCAGGTTGAGGACCATTGCATGAGAGAAAAAAAAAAATCATGATGGCTTAGAATAACTGAACAAATACCTTTTGACAAGATTTTAAGACCAGAGGCCGAATCTAATGATTCTATAGTGATGTACATTTCACTTATGCTCTTAAACATAAAAAAACATATTTAAACCCATTATGGTCGTGTGACATGACTAAGAGCAAAGATGCTGTATACAATCTACAGATGAAAATGGTGAGACTTTATATTTTGTACATTTCATTGGGTACTTAATTTTCAGAAGATTTGTGTTGGGTTATGTGTTGCTAAACATTAGACTGGAAATTTTCAGTTTCATAGCAAGAAGAAGGTACATCTGCATATTTGATTAAATGCTTTCCTTTTCATATAAAAACTTGATCATCAATGGATACAACCTTAGCTTATGTTTTCGTCTTATTTTGCAGCCAGTATTAGCTTTAAATAATTTCAGGCACAGTTTGCTTTTATTATCCTTGTTTATTTTGACTTATTCATCACATTCAGGATGTTTACGGTGCATTCCTAACTTTGGGGTCATTATTAAGCTTAGAAGTGACATTAACCTTCCCAGAGAGAATTCGCGACACAGGAAGGCTGACAGCCTGATCCTCTAATATGAAATCACAGGTTTGAAAGGTGAGGAAATTGACCTTGAAATCTTCTTTTTGCCACCTACTGGACTCTGAGCAGTCAAAGTCATTCTGACTGAAGGGCAAGCTGGGCTATTTGCTCTCTGCCTTTTACTACACTTTTTTTGTGGCAGACCAAACCTTTATTAGAAGACTATTGAAAATTCCATAAGCCCAGCTGCCAGAAAGATTTCTTTGTGGTAGCATATAAGCACAGTAGTCTCTAGGCATGGAGAGTGCTTTCATAGCACAGCTCACATCTTCAGAACAAACATGTGTCAGAGTCGGGATTTGAACTCAAAGTTACTGACTCCCAGACTTGTGCTCAGACTGGCAGGTCCTGCTGCTACTCAGATGTTTGCTATTGTAGAACTGAGCTGAGCAGCAAAGAAAAAGCATAGCCTGTGAAATAGCATGGCTGTTTCACAGCTGCAAATATGTGGCCCAGGAGCTTGATGCTTCCGCCAATGATAAGCGAATAAAAAGAAAATCGTCAGTTGTCATTTTAATAGATACATTGATGAAAGAGTGGAAATGTGGAAAGAATACAGTGGAATACTTACTCAAGCAGGTTTTCTCTTGACTTTCAAATGACAGGAGGGATTTTTCAGAAACCACAGTTGAGAACTTTAGATCCTGGAGTAGGAATATTCAATATTCACTGGAGACAAAGTGTGACCATCTTTCAAGGGAGAGTTCTTGTGGGGTACTCTGTGGAAACGCCTTTGTTTCAATTATTCTTTCCAGCATGGATGGGTATTTGCAAAACGGGCAGAGGCTTTGTTTTTTTTTCTGGGTCTGATTAATCTATCCACTGCAAGTATAACCAGGGATATGATTAGCTAAAAATGGGTCCCAGTTCAACCAATCCAAGTATAATGTGAGCTCTACATTGTACTTGAAAACCATTTAGACAATTGTTGCTAACCCTACTCTCATCAAAACAGAAAGTTAATTAAAAAAAAGTTCTTCATGAGAGCATTTGAAAAAAACAATTACATTTCCTCCTCCTCCCCCCCCCCCCCCGCTGCCCAAAGCTTTCCATAATTAACTGCAAATTCAACAATTCCAGGTGTCCACCATGCCTTGTTAAAGGAGATAGGGTTTTTTACAGGATCACCTTCCTAGGATTCTGGAGACTTCTCGGAGGATGCTTATGCATTATACAAATCTATGCTTCGGATAATTCTCCATTCCATTCAGGAGTCATGTCTTCTACAAATCTTCTGCAATTTCTGGGTGACAGATTTCCCTTAGGCTAATATGTTTTCCATATGTAGAGACGTGGATACTTTCCATTAATTTCAGTGATCGCTGCAACTAAGTTAACTTTAAGTGAAAAGTTAGTAAACTGTAAGAGGTAACAAGAAAAGTATTATTTACAGCTTATATATAATATGCATCTGAACACACATGAACATGTATTGAGTGTGTTAATATATACATACATACTTAATAGCTCTGCTACTTTAATTCTAGCTCCTTTGGGCATTCTTTCACCAGGTACTGACTCTGAGGGAATCTGTTAGTAATGTGGGTAGCCCTTTGAAGGGGAGATTACGGAGGAGCAGATGGTGCGTTTGGTTAGAAATGTGTGATTCTAACATGATTTGGCATATGTTGGGAAAATGCCACTTCTTTCTCTTTTAAAGAATGTTTATCTTTGAGAGAGAGAGAGAGAGAGAGAGAGAGAGTGTGTGTGTGTGTGTGTGTGTGTGCATGTAAGAGCAGGGAAGGGGCAGAGAGAGAAGAAACAGAGAATTCGAAGTGGGCTCTGTGCTGAGAGCCAAATGCAGGGCTTGAACTCATGAACTGTGAGATCATGACCTGCGCCAAAATCGGATGCTCAACTGACTGAGCCACCCAGGCACTCCGGTAAGATGCCACTTAGAATCATGGTATATGTAGCTGGAAATCATCGTAGAGAGCTTGCAGTGCAAACATCCTGTCTGCAGGTGAGAGACCGAGGCTCAGAAAGCTAAGTGCCTTGTTTTAGAGCACTGAAGTGAGTTAGAAGCCTAGAGAGGCCTAGAAGCTAGAGAACCCCTAAGCCAAGGTTACGAATGCCTTGCCTTCTCTCTCTGAAAGGTATGGGCAAGTTAGGGAATTGTTAATTTGTTGTAAAATGGCACCACGAAGCAAATATGTTGGTGAATTGCATAAACCAGGGATACCTATAAAGAAAATCATAAAGTAGTATTTTCCCATGGCCTTTCATTCATTCTCCTTCCCTCTTTTCCTATTTCATCCCACCTCAGTGTGCAGGAGCTCATGCTTACTGTCAGATTCTGGTTCCATAAATACTCTGACTGTTGTCAGCCTCAGGCTCACCATTTTGGCTGTGTCCCAAGACTCATAGCTTTCCTGTTACTCTTTTTTTATTTTTATTTTATTTTTTATTTATTTATTTTTTATTTTTTTAATGTTTATTTTTGAGAGAGAGACAGAGAGAGACAGTGCATGAGTGGGGGAGGGGCAGAGAGCGAGGGAGACACAGAATCTGAAGCAGGCTCCAGGCTCTGAGCTGTCAGCACAGAGCCCGACGTGGGGCTAGAACTCACAAACCATGAGGTCATGACCTGAGCCAAAGCTGGTCGCCCAACTGACTGAGCCACCCAGGCGTCCCAGTGTTACTCTTAATTCACAAGTACTGTCTTGTTGTTGTTGATATGGTTTTTTTTAAAAGTTATTCAGGGGCGCCTGGGTGGCGCAGTCGGTTAAGCGTCCGACTTCAGCCAGGTCACGATCTCGCGGTCCGTGAGTTCGAGCCCCGCGTCGGGCTCTGGGCTGATGGCTCAGAGCCTGGAGCCTGTTTCCGATTCTGTGTCTCCCTCTCTCTCTGCCCCTCCCCCATTCATGCTCTGTCTCTCTCTGTCCCAAAAATAAATAAACGTTGAAAAAAAAAATTAAAAAAAAAAAAAAAGTTATTCAGGAATTCTGTGATCTTCTTAGGATAGTGTGAAGATACTCTAGGTATTAAAGATAAGCAACCATTTACTGAATTACCTTCCAGTGGAAGGTGTAGGTGCGTGTGCATACACACGCACAAGCGTGCTGTATGCTTTCATGTGCATGTAATTCACCCAGAGATCGTCTTAAAATGCGGGCTCTGATTCAGCAAGTCTGGGTGAAACCTGAGATTCCGCATTTCTACGTTGTCTTAGGTGATGCTGCTGGTTCATTGGCCACACTCTGGGCAACAAGACAATTGCTATAATATTTAAAATATTTGCATTTTAATAGAGGACATTTAATATTTTAACCTATAAAGTGACTTAACATGGGAATTTCATGCAAGTGTGTTTTTGACAATCCTTGTATCACAACATACAGTCAGGTGGTTATTGCCTCTGCACGAGGTCCATTCTGTTAACCTTCACTGAGGTCTTTACATAAAAGACAGCCCAGAAGGTCAAACAAATTATCCCTCACTGATCACAAGTTTCAACCATCAGCAATTTCCTCTTCCCATTTATGTATTCATAAATACATTAAGAGCTTCCCATGTACAAGATGCCAGTTTTGTTTATTTGCCTTTAAAAGGAAAAGATACCTTTATTGACTATTCTTTATGTTTTAGTTGATAAAAGCAGTAAGTAGGTTTTCATTTTAATTTGGGAGGAAATTAGTTTTCTTCTTCTTGCTCCAGCCCCCATGGTGGTCCATTTCTTTCACATCTACTTTGTACTCTGTTTTTTTCTCTCCATAATTGCCTTCTCAAAACCAGTTAGAATTTGTCTTCCTCTCTAAATGGTATACAGTGTGCCTAGCAGTATGGCTCAATTTTGTTCCAGCATCCATTGTGGTGACCTCATATATTTATATGTTCGGAGAAGTCTTGATGAATAAATATACACTTAAATGTTCATGGCATTTAATTGCCCTGGCTCTTTGAGGTAACCTGTCTCCATGCTGGTTTTCAGTGACATAAGGATGATACTTGTGGGTTTTGGTTTCCCTCTGTAGACTCTGGTGATGTAGTTCTTCTCTATTCTGTATGTATTTCTGTATTTTTCAGTCAAATGGCAACACTATTTTTATAAATAATATCTCTAATCTTACCAGTCCTACCTGTGATTTTGCAAATATCCTCTTTGGGGCATGCCTAAAGTAGAATAATCTTATATACATGCGTTTCTCCATGTATCTTTGTGTCCTGAGGCAACTAGGAAAGATAAGTAGGTGGTTCAGATTAATAATTCTTTCAGTTGGTGTGGGAGCTGCTCAGTAAACAGAGATTGTGCTTCGTTTATGCTTAAAACTTTCAGTGGCTGTTACGATGCTCTTACGATGAAGTTGAAAAAGCTTGAATGAAAGCTGGATCCCCCAGCCTCATTAAGCATGCCAGACTCCCTCAAGCGCTGTCTGTTTTAGCTTTGCCTCCTCCTTCTTTTAGTCCTCCTCTCTCACTCTTCTTACCACAGGGCCTTTGTGTGTGCAGTTCCACTGCCTGGAGGACTCTCCACCTATGCAGTCAAACCTCTGCTCTTTTACATCCCAGCTTCATTATCATTTCCTTAGAACTGACAATGGCCTTCCTATAATCTCTGTTATGTGAACTCAGAGTATCATGCACCCCTTCATGACACTTATCAGCATTTCACCTGTACATTTCTTTGTGGGTTGTTTGATTAATGTCTTTTACTTCTACCAAATTATAAGCTCCATGAGGCCAGAAACCAGGATGGCCTTCTTTCCACCACGTTTTCTCAAGTGCTTTGTGTAGTATCTGCCACACAGTAGATGTTCAGTAAGTACTTCAATAATTGATTTTTAAAAGTCTCCCACCATTTTCCCCCTTTCCTTTTACCTTTCATTTCTCTTCTTTTTTTAGCCTCTTTCCTCCTTTTTCCCTCTGTTCTCTTTCTTTGTTTCTCTTTTCTTTCTTCTCTCCTCTTAATTTGTGAAGACTATTTTACTGCTGAGTTCAAGATTCCGTGAATATTTCCTAATAACTAAAAGTTATAATATCATGCTGCCATTTTACGTGAAATCAAAGATGGCCCCTTCATAAGAGAAAATGACTATCACATCTTCCTTAAATGAGGACCTATATCAAACACTGCAGCAGGGGTGTTTTTCCATTTCATTTCTTTTGTTCTGCTTGTGGCTTTGCTGAATCCATCCATCATTAACATTTATAATTTAGCACTGTCTTCTGGCAGAGTGTGATGCTATCTGTATTGCTGACAGATTTGTCTCAGTCTTGGTCTTGGGTCTTTCAGCTGTCTGGTTTCCCGAATTTTGCTTATCCAAGCATTTCATTTGTCACACTACCTGCCATTGTCACCACGTTTGTCTTTATCCTCAGTCATTAGTTTACTATGCTCTGTCTTAATTCCATTATAGGGCTTGTTCTTGCTATTTTTATTTGTCATGGTATCTATTTTGGTAACAGATGTAGTTGTCAGAACATCTCCTTTACTCCCATTACTGGTGTCACTTGTGCATTTGGTGTTAAGAGTTGGTCTTATGTGCTATTCTGGGTCTTTCTCTGTACACATGTTAGTTTACTTCATTATTTTAATTGTATCAGATCTTTTCTTCTCCTAGTGATATATAACTGTGGTTCATTTATTTCTTGCTGATTCTGAATATTGTTGGGTTGCTTTGTCTTTAAGACAAGCATATTTAGAAGGCCAGATCAATGGAGCAATAGATGCGAATGGAAATTTATGAGTATTTGCTCTGAACATGTGTGCATTCAGTCAGAAAGCTGAGCTACAGTGTGTGCAGTTGATCATGTGAGGAGAGAATGTTTGTTTACTGGGGTTTGATTTTTACTATGGGCTCTTCATATCTGCATTAATAACATATTGTACAAGATGAGAGTTTTTCTTTTTGTACTATTTAAAGTTAGTACATTTTTCTTGTAAACAAAATTTTAATTAAAAATATACTGCATCTTTCCTACTTTTGGGTGATGGATTAACAAAACAAAGGAAAACAAATTTATCCTAATAGGAATTGATTGCTTGGAGGAAGATCTCACTAACCAGTATTTAACCCAAAAGTACAAAATGAGGAGAAATATGGAGAAGTGCTGATAAATAAAAATAAATAGAATTTGTCTTGAGGATGGATACAAATAGTATAAGCTTCTCAGATGTAACCACCTAACGTTTACAACTGATTCTCAAATGATTTAAAATAACAGAGATCAGGAACATGACAGGGATGTCCACTGTCACCACTGTTGTTTACCATAGTGTTGGAAGTCCTAGCCTCAGCAGTGAGACAACAAAATGAAACAAAAGGCATCCAAATTGGCAAAGAAGTCAAACTTTTACTTTTCATAGATGACATGATACTCTACATAGAAAACCTGAAAGAGTCCACCAAAAAGCTGCTAGAACTGACACATGAATTCAGCAAAGTTGCAGGATACAAAATCAAAGTACAGAAATCGGTTGTATTTCTATACACCAATAATGAAGCAACAGAAAGAAAAATAAAGAAATTGATCCCATTTACAATTGCACCAAGAACCATAAAATACCTAGGAGTAAACCTAACCAAAGATGTAAAAGATCTATATGCTGAAAGCTATAGAAAACTTATGAAGAAAATCGAAGACAACACAAAGAAATGGAAAAACATTCCATGCTCATGGATTGGAAGAAGAAATACTGTTAAAATGTCAATACTACCCAAAGCAATCTACACATTCAATGCAATCCCAATCAAAATTGCACTGGCATTCTTCTCAAAGCTAGAACAAACAATCCTAAAATTTGTACGGAACCACAAAAGACTCCAAATAGCCAAAGTAATGTTGAAAAAAACAAAACCAAAACCAAAACAGGAGGCATCACGATGCCAGACTTTAGCCTCTACTGCAAAGCTATAATCATCAAGACAGTATGGTATTTACACAAAAACAGACACATGGACAAATGGAATAGAATAGAGAACCTAGAATTGGACCCACAAATGTATGGCCAACTGATCTTTGACAAAGCAGGAAAGAGTATCCAATGGAAAAAAGACAGTATCTTTAGCAAATGGTGCTGGGAGAACTGGACAGCAACATGCAGAAGATTGAAACTAGACCACTTTCTTACATCACACACAAAAATAAATTCAAAATGGATGAAAGACATAAATGTGAAACAAGAAACCATCAAAACCCTAGAGGAGAAAATAGGCAACAACCTTTTTGACCTCAGCCGCAGCAATTTCTTGCTCAACACATCTCCAAAGGCAAGGGAATTAAAAGCAAAAGTGAACTATTAGGACCACATCAAGATAAAAATCTTCACTGCAAAGGAAACCATTAACAAAACTAAAAGGCAAACAACGTAATGGGAAAAGATATTGGCAAATGCATATCGGATAAAGGGTTAGTATCCAAAATCTATAAAGAACTTACCAAACCCAACACCCAAAAAACAAATAATCCTGTGAAGAAATGGGCAGAAGGCATGAATAGACACTTTTCCAAAAAAGACATCCAGATAGCTAACAGACACATGAAGAGATGCTCAACATCACTCATCATCAGGAAAATACAAATCAAAACCACACTGAGATATCACCTCACACTGGTGAGAGTGGCTAAAATGAACAACTCAGGAACAACAGATGCTGGTGAGGATGTGGAGAAATGGGAACCCTCTTGTACTGTTGGTGGGAATGCAAACTGGTGCAGCTGCTCTGGAAAACAGTGTGGAGGTTCCTCAAAAAACTAAAAATAGAACTACCCTATGACCAGCAACAGCAGTACTCGGAATTTACCCAAGGGATACAGGAGTGCTGATGCATAGGGGCACTTGTACCCCAATGTTTATAGCAGCACTTTCAACAATAGCCAAATTATGGAAAGAGCCTAAATGTCCATCAACTAATGAATGGATAAAGAAGATATGGTTTATATATACAATGGAATACTACTTACCAATGAGAAAGAATGAAATCCTGCCATTTGCAGCCATGTGGATGGAACTGGAGGGTATTATGCTAAGTGAAATTAGTCAGAGAAACACAGATATCATATGTTTTTACTCATATCTGGAACTTGAGAAACTGAACAGAAGACCATGGGGGAAGAGAAGGGGAAAAAATAGTTACAAACAGAGAAGGAGGGAAGCAAGCCATAAGAGACTTTTAAATACAGAGAACAAACTGAGGGTTGATGGGGGATGAGGGAGAGGGGAAAATGGGTGATGGGCATTGAGGAGGGCACTTGTTGGGGGTGAGCACTGGGTGTTGTATGTAGGTGATGAATCATGGCAATCTAACCCCAAAACCAAGAGCAGCACACTGTATACACTGTATGTTAGCCAACTTGACAATAAATATTAAAAACAAACAAATAAATAAATAAGTAAAATAAAGTAGCTTAGAATATATGGGAGAGTTTGAACTTACTAAAAGATAGAAGGACAACCTAATGCCCAGGAGTTGTGGATACTTGCTCCGTGGAATTAGCTGTAGTTTTTCTAAGGTTTAGAGCTAATCCATAAGTTGGAAAAGAAAAGAGAATATATGAAAAAGTCAAATCATAGAAATCCTATAAGTGTGTAAAATATTTTATGTCTAGTCAACTGATTTAAATAAGACCATACTGGAATTCACATTCTTCCTCTACCCCATGATTTCATAATTGCTTTAAAGTTGGTATTTGAACTGTTTTGTTAGCTTGATTCTTCTAGACTGAGAAAATTGGAATATTGATCACTTTGAAGAAAAATTCAATATCATTGTGGAGTCTTAGGAGTCAAGGAATTTAAGAGAAAGTGGATTCTTGAAGGTCATTAAAAAGACTTTATATTTCTCACTTGTTAGTGTCTGCTTTCTATTTCTAATTTTTACAACTTGAACTTGCCTTTTTACCATTAGATCATAGGAAAATGGGTTTTTGTAGGGAAGAGGGAGATGTTCATGGGGATATAGATTTTCTATAACTATGAGACACCTGGCATTTATGAATTTGATAGACCTACATAGGTTTTTTGAGTGAGAAGGAGAACATTCTCCACTTTTATCCTGTGAAGGAATAAAACACCCAATAGCAATTTATGCAGGAGAATGTTTCATATGTATACATTTAGATACCCTTGTAAGAATCTGCTTTCCCGTATTTTATGGTGTTGTTCCCACTTTGTACCTCTGTGGTACTTGGTTCACAGCTCTCTCATAAGACTTTTTATTTCTTCCTGATTCCTTATCTTTTACCACCCTTGCAATGAGTTGCTTTGATGTGGGCTTACTTATCCACATTTATTATTAAGTCAGTACTTTTTGGATAATTGGTTTTCAATATATGATTGTTAATAGATGGTCACCAATTTATGATCTATGCCAGATAATTAAGTATTATGGATACATGCTGTAAATCATTTTCCTGTTTGAAGATTTTATAACTCTAGAATACGCCAGTGGAAAAAAAATCTATGTTGAAATATTTGAGGGCAGACTAATAATCTTCATGTATATGTGTAAAATACTTGAAAAGGTAGTTGAAAACAAAAACAAGTCTTTGAAATGTCAGTCAAATACTCACACTTTGCAGAACACCATGCTTTAAGTATGACCTCCAATTTACTCCCTGTAACAACCCATTGAGGTAGGGATTTGTAGTAGGTACTTCTTCAGTGAGCTGCTGACTCAAAGTAATCTCCCCTTTTCTCGGAAAAATGTACGAGACCATAGTGATTACATTTGAACTCTTAACTTTAAAGTTCTGGCCATAGTTTTTTGATCCAGGGTTGGTTATGACCCAAGCAGGGATAGTCAGATTTTATCTTCTAGGAACTGGAAATGTGGGTTGGAGAGATACTAAGAATTGTTGAAGTGGAGTCATGTTAATGTTAGTCAATAATAAGTTTTCTGCATGGAATTGTTGAATCACTTTATTGTACACCTAAAACTAATATGTTAACTATACTGGAATTAAATTAAAACAATGCAAAGAAGTTTTCTTCACTCATTCAACAAATATATATTGAATACCATAAATATTCCAGGCACCAAACAGAGGCTGGAGATTAAATAAAAGCAAAATCAGACATAATCTCTGTTCTTAAGGAATTTGTACATTATAAAGAAGGAGGAAGACCATAATTAAATACTCACAAAATAATTAAAATTATAAACTAATGTAAATGAAAAAATGGAATATCGTTCCATGGTAGCAAATAACAGTAGAAACAGCAGCACAAAAGATTGGGAAAACTTCTATAAAGAAGTAACATTTACTTTTCTATCTGACCATTTAATGTTTAGAAAGAATGTTAAGTAGGTGAAAAGGTGGATATGGCTAAGAGTGAGACATTTAAGGGAAAGGAAAAGCATGTCAGAGGCCCTAGGATGCAAGAAAAGAGCATGGTGTCCCAGTGCATTTGAACACTGAGAATGGGAAAAAAGTGGGAGGTAAGTATGGAGGGTCTTGATTGGTATGTCAAGACTTTTGTCTCTATTATAAGAACAATGGCATTCAACTAAAGGTAGGTATCTAATGTGATCAGGTTTAGTCCAGGGAAGAGTTGATTTTAGTTTGTTATGGTAAAAGCAATAGAGTGGGAAGAAAAATGGATGGGTTTGAGAAATATTTAGGCAATAAAGTCAACAGAATTTGGTGATAAAACCTATCTAGTGGATAAGAGAGATAGAGCTATCATGAATGATTTCAAGATATTTGGATTGATAATGAGAGAAAAATTCACTGAGTTAGAGAACCTTAAAAAATATTAAAAACACTGAGCAGTATTTCAGTATTAAACAATGTAGGATCTTTGTGTGCCCATTTGAAATCATAATGATGGTCATGGATTTCAGTTCTAGTATATGTAAAGCTATACCAGTTTTGATGTTTGGTGTTTAATAGTAGAGTTTGGCTAGTAAAAGATAGTGGCTAAGACTTAATTTTCTGGATACTCTTCAGGAGAAGAAATACATGAATTGTGTTCACCATAGTGAACCAGAGTGCCATCTGGTGACTATTTACACAAATAGTAGGTACATATACCCTGAGGACAAACTTGTAAGAGCTAACATTTATTGAGAAACTATTATGTGTCTAGAACCTGTGCTAAGATTTATATAAAGCATCACATTTATTAATACACTATAACACATTTAAATTTAAGTGACAATATAAGGTAATAATATTAATATAAAGTATATGATTGAATGGAATATGAATTATATAAATAAAAAAGTTATAATAAGGTTTCAATAGGATAATGGACTATGCCTTTCTTTCCCCAAAGACACATGAACATTCACATCACTTATTAGTTTATGAGAAAACTTATAATTAACTTTGCTATAGGAAAAAAAGAGTCTTGCTAAAGGAAAAAGGCTCATCTGTAGCTCTTGAGTTACTCTTTACAATGTAACCTAGGCTTAGGAAAAAAAGTTAATGTTCTTCTGCATAATTCATCTGTTCATTTACTCAACAATTAGGATTATATATTGAGCAAATATTATGATGATGTGCTATTTTACTGAAGATGCAACAGTGAAAAATCTATGCAAGAACTTATATCCTTATAGAGTGTTCCGTGAAGGGAAACAGAAAATGACTTGTAAATATATAATAGGCTAGATAGAGCTAAGTACTGAGGGGCAAAGAAAAGCATAGAAAGAGAATTAATAGTGATGGTTAAGTAAGTTCAAGTTTGCTGCTATTTTAAATATATGTCAGAATCCATGGAACAAAAATTTCAAGGAGATAAAGAAATAGACCATATGGACATTTTGAGGTTGAGTGTCCAGGTATAAGGAACAGAAAGTACAAAGGCCCTGAGGTAGAGGTGTGCCAAGTTTATTTAAGTAAAACTAAGGAGGCCAATGTGGCTAGAGTAAATTAACTCATGGAATGAGTTAGGAAGTGTTCCTTCTCCTTCTATTTTCTGGAAAAGATTATGAAGAACAGACATAATTTCTTCCTTAAATATTTGATAGAATTCATAAAGGAATCATCTGGCTTGGTCCTTTCTTGATGGAAGATTGTTAAGTACTGATGCAGTTTTTTAAATTGGTAGAGGTTGATTCCAATTATTGATTTATCTTTGTGTGCCTTTTGGTAGATTGTGTCTTTGGAGGAATTGGTTCATTTCAAATTTGTGGCTATAGTGTTTAAAGGGTTTCTTTATCTTTTTAGTGTCCATGTGAACAGTACTGATGTATCAGGAATTCATGTCTTCTCTCCTTTTCCCCTTGGTTAGCCTGGATAGAGGTTTATCAATTTTATTGATATTTGGAAATAGGAGTCTTTTGGTTTTGTTGATTATCTTTATTATTTTTCTGTATTCACTCATCTGTGCTCTATTTTTAAAATTATTTCTCCTGCTAGCTTAAGGCTTAAATCACTCTTCTTTCTCTAGTTTCCTAAGATGGAAAATTAGATAACTGATTTTAAGTCATCTTTCCTTTCTGATATGTGCATTTAATGCTATAAATTTCCCTCTAAGAACTCTTTTAACTGTATACCACAAATTTTGATAAGTTGTATTTTTATTTTCACTTAGTTCATTAAAAAAATTTCTCGAGATTTCTTCTTTGACCACCTGCCTTTAGAAGTGTGCTATTTACTCAATAAATATTCTGAGTTTTCTAGCTATCTTTCTGATTTGTAGTTAAATGCATGGTGGTCTGTGAACATACTTTGTATGAATTCCATTGTTTTAAATTTGTTAAGGTGTGTTTTATGGCCCAGAATGTGGTCTGTAGGTAAATCCTCAATGTGAAAAGAATGTGTATTCTGCTGTTGTTGGGTGGGCTATTCTATAAATGTCAATTAGATCAAACTGATTGGTAGTGTTGTTCAGGTCAGTTAAGTTCTTACTGATTTTCTGCCTGCTCAATCTATCAGTTACTTGAAAGGGAGGTGTTGAAGTTATGAATAGTAATAGTGGATTTGTCTGTTTCTCATTGTAATTTTATCAGTTTTTGCCTCACATATTTTGATGCTGTACCATTAGGTGCATACACATTAAGGATTGTTATGTTTTCTAGATAATTGACGCCTTTATCATACACAATGCCATTCTTTAAAAGACCCCTGATGATTTTTCTTGTTTTAAAGTATGCTTTGTCTATAATTATAGTTATAGCTTCCTTTTGGTTAACGTTCGTATGCTATATCCCTTTTTATATCCCACTACTTTTCGCCTATCTGAGTCTTTATATTTAAAGTAGGTTAATTGTACACAACATACTGGATCTTGTTTTTTTATTTCGAAGCACTCTGACAATCTCTGTCTTTTAATTGGTGTATTTAGATCATTCACATTTAAAGTGATTATTGATATAGTTAGGTAATATATCTTATATTTGAAAATATTTTCTATTTATTGCATTTGTTTTTTGTTTCTTTTATTTTCTCTTTTTTTATGCCTTCTCTCATTTTGAGTATTTTGTATTATTACATTTTATCTCCTGTTTTGCATATCATTTATACTTCCTTTTTTAGTGAAGGAACTTTAGTGAAGACTATAAAAGAACATTTTTAACTAATCTAAGTCCATCTTCAAATAACACTAAATCACTTCATGTGTGATGCCAGTAATTTACACAAGAGTATTTCCAATTCTGCCTCATCTCTTATGATGTCATTCGTTTATTTTCAGTTTCAGTAAAATTTTGACTTTTACTTATTAAAAAGATGAAAGTCACAGCTTTTACACTTTCTACATGTTGGATTTGAAAACTGGAAATGGACTGATCATCTTTTAAAGAAATCATCTCCTGACATAACTGTTTATAATTTTTTTGGGCTATGGGTCAAAACAATTTCCTTGCTTTCAATGTCCTTTCACTAGGGCAAATAACATAGTTGAAAACACGTGTCCTGGAAATTCTAAGGGGAAAATGACAAGCTTTCAAATCTGTCTGTCTGTCTGTCTACCTACCTACCTACCTACCTACCTATATATCCTATTTTAAACAGGAGTTTTAGACTACTATGAATGAAAAAAATATGGCCATGTACAGAATTATCCAGTTTAAAAGATGTAACAATACAACTTGTATATTTATCAAGTATGATTTATTGTTCTTTTTCCAGTAATGTCAGCTTCACTTACATTGTTCTCTTTCTAAGCACTGTAAGTATATTAAAAGCATAGAATTCAAAACCCTCATAGATGTAAATAATTAGAAGTTTATGGGTAAAAATAACCAAAATAGAGTTACACTTAGAACTGTTGATCAATCACTTACAAAGGTAAACATTCACATTTTATATTTTAAAAAATATAAACCAATTCTCTATGGTATTCTAAAAAAAAATGCCGTATCTTTCTTTTCTTCATTGCATTTATTTTTCATATTTCCTATGCTTAGAAACAAAGGTATTTATAAACTATTTAAACCCTAAATTTTTTGTTTGCTGCCTGCACAGTATGCATAAATTGTCGATAAATACTTTGAGTGAAGCTTAACTGATGTCCTACTGAAACACACAGGGAATGGGGCACCTTAGCTTAGATTGGTCTCTATGGTTTTTAAAATCTTAAGAACTTAGGGCTATAAAAGCCACTTTTTCAAAGCTGCAAGCAGTTTTGATTGTTCAGAATGGAAGCCTTAAATTTATCCTGAGTGGAAAATATCACACTAATACCTCCATTTCAGACTAAGAGTTCCAGTGTACTATTCCTGAGTCTACTCTCTCAGGATTTTCCTTTCTTTCTTTCTCTCTCTTTTTCTTTCTTTCTTTCTTTTTCTTTCTTTCTTTCTTTCTTTCTTTCTTTCTTTCTTTCTTTCTCTTTTTCTTTCTTTCTTTCTTTCTTTCTTTCTTTCTTTCTTTCTTTCTTTCTCTCGAAAGAGAGAGGGAAAAAACATTTGTCGGCTTTCTGTATGTGTATTTATTTATTAAAAAAATTAATGTTTGTTATTGAGAGACAGAGACAGCATGTGAGTGGGAGGGGCAGAGAGAGAGGGAGACACAGAGTCTGAAGCAGTCTCTGAGCTGTGAGCACAGAGCCTGACATGGGGCCTGAACTCACGAACCGTGAGATCACGACCTGAGCTGAAGTCTGATACTTAACCAACTGAACCATCCAGGCACTTTGGCTTTCTGTATATTTAGAATGCACTCTGCCATATACAAACCATGACTTGTCCAAGCAGAATTTTGAATGTTTTTCATTTATCCCAATTTAGTGGGCAACGATGATTATAAGTGGAGAGAACTATAGGCTCAATTTACTCATGCTGGATTTAGAACTATAAAAAAGTAACTGGGATATTAATATCTTACACACTGTATTAATAAAGATAATCCAGAACACAGTGATTATGGAATATTGGTTTGGATATTATTATCTAGACTTAGGCCATAACTCATGGGTGAGTAGAAGGGAAAAAGATATTTTATAGCATAGTTCTCTTTGATCATGTACTTATGAGAAGTCAGCCAACTCACATCCTAGTCTCCAAATTTGGGACTCATTTCACAGATAATAAAAGAGTTTAGGGATCACCAGCCAGGATTCCTGTCCTTAGCTGCCATTCCTGATGCTCACTAATGGCAGTTGATGAGAAAGGACAGCTCTGAATGGTGTGAGAATCAAATGGTGGGTACATATTTCTTCCTGTCAAAGATTAATTGACCATATAGTTGTGGGTTCATTTCTGGGTTTTCTCCTCTGTTCTATTGCTCTTCTTTTGTGCCAGTAGCCTTGATACTGTCTTGATCACTATAGCTTTGTAATATAGGTTGAAGTCTGGAATTGAATTGTGATGCTTCCAGCTTTGTTTTTCTTTTAAAGGTTATTTTGGCCATTCGAGGTATTTTGTGGTTCCATACAAATTTTAGGATTGTTTGTTCTAGCTCTGTGAAACTGATGTTGGTATTTTGATAGTGATTGCATTAAATGTGTAGATAGCTTTGGGTAATATGGACATTTTAACAATATTTGTTCGTCCAATCCATGTGCATGGAATGTTTTTCCATTTCTTTGTGTCATCTTCAATGTCTTTCATCAGTGTTTTATAGTTTTCAGAGTAAAGAGCTTTTACCTCTTTGGTTAGGTTTATTCCCAGGTATCGTATGGTTTTTGGTGCAATTGTAAATGGGATTGCTTTCTTACTTTCTCTTTTTCTGCTTCATTATTGGTGTAATGCAATGGGTTTCTGTACAATGATTTTGTATCTGTTCTAGAAATTTTTTGGTGGAGTCCTTTAGGCTTTCTATGTAGATTATCATGTCATCTGCATATCGTCAAAGTTTGACTTCTTTGCTGATTTGGATGTCTTTTAATTCTTCCTGTTGTCTGATTGCTGTCAATTAATCTTGTACAAAACAGGAATTAATATTCAATGTTAAAAATACAGTTTCTTCAACAAATGGTGTTGGGAAAACTGGACAGCAACATGCAAAAGAATGAAACTGGACCATTTTCTTACATCATATAGAAAAATAAATGCAAAATGGAAAAAGACTTAAATGTGACACAGGAAACTGTTAAAAACCTCGAGGAGAACACAGGCAGTAACCTCTTTGACATCGGCTGTAGCAGCTTCCTATAAATATGTCTCCTGAGGCAAAGGAAACAAAAGCAAAAATGAACTATTGGGACTTCATCAAGATAAAAAGCTTCTGCACAAGATAAAAAGGAAACAATCAACAAGACTAAAAGACAATCTATGGGATGGGAGAAGATATTTGCAAATGAGATATCTGAAAAAGGGTTAGCATCCAAATAAATAAAGAACTTATCAAACTCAGCACCCCCCAAAAACAAGTAATCCAGTTAAAAAATGGGCAGAAGACGTGAATAGACATTTTTACAAAGAAGACATACAGTTAGCCAACAGACACATGAAAAGATGCTCAACATCACTCATCATCAACGAAATACAAATCAAAACTACAATGATATATCACCTCATATGCATCAGAATGACTAAAATATAAGCAAAAGAAACAACAGGTGTTGGTGAGGATGTGGAAAAAGGGGAACCCTCTTACGTCGGTGGGAATGCAAATTGGTGCAGTATGGAGGTTCCTCAAAAAAGTTAAAAATAGAACTACCCTATGATCACGCAACTGCAGTACTAGATATTTACCCCAAAATACAAAAATACTAATTCAAATGGATACATGCACCCCGATGTTTATAGTAGCATTATCAGCAAGAATCAATTTATGGAAAAGGCTCAAATGTTCATTGACTCATGAATAGATAAAGAGGACATGTTACACGTGCGCACACACACACACACGCGCGCGCGCATACATACAAACACAATGGAATATTACTCAGCCATAAAAAAGAATGAATCTTGCCATTTGCAACATGGATGGAGCTAGAGAATATTATGCTAAGTGAAATAAGTCCATCAAAGAAAGACAAACACCATATGATTTCACTCATATGTGGAATTTAAGAAAGAAAACAAACAATTATAGGGGATAAAAGAGAGAGGAAAACCAAGAAACAGACTCTTAACTATAGAGAACAAACTGATGGTTATTAGAGTGAGGGGACGGTGGAGGGATGGGTTAAATAGGTGATGGGGATTAAGGAGGACACTTGTGATGAGCACTGAGTATTGTATGGAAGTGTTTAATCACTAAATTGCACACCTGAAACTAATATTACATTGTAGGTTAGCTAACAGTAATTTAAATAAAAACTTAAAAAATAGATATAGGTGGAAAACTATAAGTATCAGCCTGTTGGAATAAATATATGCTTAAATCATTGGAAAAGAAAAAAAAAAAGAAATTCGTCCTGTCATCAAGCATTTTGAAACACTGGTTTCTGAGGGTAAATATGTCAGTGGTGAGAGATAAGGTGGTTCTACATGTAAAACACAAAGGAGCTTGACAGGATGACTCCCAGTAATAGAATGAGAGAACCGGGAACTGCCATATATAATAGTCCTCAATTATTCTTGAGCCACATTTTTTTAAAACTTCAAACTTTCAGTGATGTTTCTTTTCACATTATGTAGAGAATTAAGGAAAAAGTTTGATCCACTTTTTTTTTTTAAGTAGGCCTCACACCCAGAATGGAGCCCAACGTGAAGCTTGAACTCATAAACCTGAGATCAAGATCTGAGCTGAGATTAAGAATTGGGTGTTTAACTGACTGAGCCACCCAGGTGCCCCCACTTTTTAATCATGTAGACCAGTGATTCTTGACTGGGAGTAACTTTGCCACCTAGGGGACATTTGACAACTATTGGAGACAATTTTAGTTGTTACAACTTGGGGTGGGGAGAGGAGGGCCACTGGTATCTACTGGGTAGAGGCTAAAGATGTTGCTAAACATCCTATAATGCACAGGCCTTCCCTTCACAAAAAAGGATCATCTGGTCCAAAACGCCAAAAGCGTTGAAATTTAGAAGCCCTGAATTTTAGATATTTTGAGGAGATTCCTATATGGGCATGGAAAAGTTTGAAATCAATTGTGATTTATATGTTTATAGGAATATATTTAAATATACACACATACACCAGAATAAGCGCTCTTACAATTATCTATCATTAGCGTGGTAATGACCTTCACAAATAATGTCATGTACGTAACAGTCCCTCATCAGCACATGAACAGCAACCAGCAAAGCCCAAGTTAAGCTTGTGGGAACAAAGAATTGCACTTCTTTCTTTATGATCTTATCTGAAGTAAATAAATGCTTTAATTTGCTTTGAAGCTTTCTTTTTAAAAATTATTGATCAAGTCTTGGCTTTATGTTTGCGTTGTGCCTGGAAAGTTTATGTTATTACTATAAATGTTGATTTTTAGTGGTTGATTATGGAATACAATGAAGTTGTCTCTGGACCTTGGATAAATTGGTGATGGATACTCCTGCAACAGTTCCAGAATTTGACATAAAACATTCCCTGGAATAGAAGCTTCTTTTTTTCTTTTAATGTTCATTTGTTTTTGAGAGAGAGAGAGAGAGAGAGAGAGAGAGCGCATGAGCACAAGTGGGGAAGGGGCAGAAAGAGAGGGTAGGACACCAGCTCTGCACTGAGAGCCAGAGCGGGGTTGAACTCATGAACTATGAGATCACAACCTGAGCTGAAGTCAGACACTTACATGAGCCAAAGTCAGATGCTTAACCATCTGAGCCACCCAGGTGCCCCTGGACTAGAACATTCTAATGAAACCCATTCTTCAATGCTGAGCAGCGGAAGTCAAGTTTTACTTTCCACGAGTGGTGACTGGAATGATAGATGTCAGTCTTTACTACCAATTCTTTTGTCAATTTGACCTATCAATAAATCAATTTGCTTTATGGTCTAAGTTTAAGAACATTGGAATAGAAATGGAACATTATGTTCTAATTTATGTGATAACAGTAATGTTACGATTAGAGAAGGCATTTTATAATTATTTAGAAATCAAAAAAAAAAGATTCTAGAACTAATAAAAGTCTTCTTTTTACCTCTATGACCTGAGATAGCATTTTCAGAAAGAGAAGCCCAAGATGCTATGACTGTTAAGGTGGTTTGGGAGGCCATATTGTGACTCTCCTGGTGGTAAAGAAGCTGTTGTCATGTGACAGGTCTCCCATGGATAACCATTACCTCCTGTCAGTGAGAAATGTGAAGATTAAAAACAGTGTCACCAAACACTGACACCATCCTGTATTTTTTATTTAAGAGCTGCTGAAAGATTTCCCGCTGGCTGATCAAATATGTGAACAGCTGGCTCCTGACCATAATCTGTCACTTGCAGCACATTTCATACTGCCCATTTAAGAGCAACATAACATCCCTGGGACCTTCAAACTAGTCAAAGGGGCAAGAGAGCTTATAAGGAAGCACATCGCTAGCCTAACCCATGGGTAGCCCAAAGCCCATTAAGTGGTTTGTGAGTATCAAGTTTCATGGGTAAAGAAAGGCAGAGATTCACGGACCCTCAAAGTTTTTTTATAGCATGGATTATCAATCCTGGGATTGGGTTGAGTTTTTGAGAATCTAAATTCTTTTGGTTGATTAAAAGAGAGTTATACTGTAGTTCATTATCACCTGAATAGCATAAGCAGTGGCCTGGAATTTTTGAAATGGATGCTTGCTTGTGTATCTGACTGTCTAAGAACCTATCATCTCTTTAAGAGATTTATAAATAAATAAAAAAGAAAAAGAATAGTTGTTGTATTCTTTTCTCATGACCCACAATTAATCCTACTCTCCTCTATCAATCAGTGACTGGAGTGCCAGTTTGGCTGATATCCCTGTAATAGAAAGTCTCATTTGAATTGATTGATCAGCTGGATAACTTAGATAAAATGCAGTCTGCTTTTATTCATCTTTCTGTTTAATAATGAGCTGTCTGGAATTTCTACTCCTCTGATATATGTTGTATTCTAATAAAAAGCAATCAGCTGCAGAATTTGCTGGATTCTGTGTTCTTGGTTTCTTGATAACTTCTAAGGAACCTGCCTATTTTTGTGCTGTTAAAATACTGTCTTTTGAATCAAGTACTGGTCTAAGCCCTTTTAAAATGAAAATTTCCAAAATGTTGGGATTCCATTCCCAGCCAAAATGGAGTGACCCTCTTTGGCTACTTTCTCAAAGTCAACCTAGAAAATTGCCATCTACCTCTGCCTAAAATGAGACTGGAAAGGCAGATAAGAGCTCATTTACGAAAGACCGTATTTTGGCAAGATAGGATGCTTGGATCCTGTCCTTTGTGCCAGGGAGCTAGGTGAAGTTTTTTAGAAGGGACTGATATGCATTTCTTGTTGGAGTAAAAAATAGTAATGATAAAACCAGAAAGCAGCTGTTTGCAGTAGCCAACCAAGTGTTCCTCAGTGATTGAAAAGACACTATTTGTAATCCCATCCCCAAATTTGTCAGTAAAATAGGTTAACATTTTAACCATATGATGCTCTTTCTCCCACCAATAATTGGTATTTGAATACAAAGCAGGAAAAATACTTGAAAACACAAATCTCATTGAAGACCTATATTCATTAAACAAATAGTACCTTTTCTATCTTCCACTTTATCGCATACCCGTTTAAGTCAATCTCACTGATGGAAAGACACCTGCTTTTCAGAAGGACATGAAGGGATATGGAAAGGATGGATGAGAAATAAAAGTTTCATATGATAAACTCAAAGGAAGATGTAAAGACCCTTAAAGACCCATATTGTATGTATGATTATAATTTAGGATTAAAATTTATGGTACAATTAAAATACCTGAACATTTGAAAATCTTAATATTATTGCCTCTCAAACAAGGTCATAGGGTTTTTTAAAGCAAGCTTCTTATCTTACACTTTCTTTATTCTCCATAATGCATACGAATCATGCATCATTACACGAAAGATATTCAGTGATTACTTGGTGATTGACAGATTCTTTGTTTGCAAATTTTTTGAGCACTAACTCTGAACTAGGTTCTATGGGGGATTGAAAAAGGCATGAGATGTAGCCACAGTTCATTCCATAAATGTTACACCTGAATCAAACCAAATAGAACTGAGAGACACAAATGTACTTTATGTCCACATAGCATAATAGTAACATCTGTCTTTCTTTTCTGTCTCTAAAGAAAATATGAGGGCTATTCATAACAACCAAAAATCTTAAGACAGGTTGCTGTGAATCTAGTGAAATTGCCTTTATGTCTTATGCAGTGCATTCTTAAATTTCAAAAAAATACATTATTAAGTGCCCACTTAATATTTGAGAAAACATTCACATAATATATTCACAAAAGCAGAATTGGTATGAAGATTAGATTTCCTTAAAAACTAAACAGAACTGATTTTCATGTTAGCAGATCACCATGACTCCTTTCTCCTATGCCAAATCAACTCAGTACACTGAAATATCTCAAAAGAACAGTTGAGAAGAAGCTTCTAGGGGATTGAATGCAATTTTCCTATAGCAGAAGATTTTTATTTACCATCCATCAGAGAAAAGCAAGAACTCTTTGGGCAATTGTTCTTTTTGCCATTGATGCAGAGCTGGAATGTGTTAAATAAATCTTGGGGGCATTTCAGATCCTCCTTCGAACTGGCTGGAAGTTTTGCTCCCTTTCCTAACCATATTGCGTTATGTAATGATAACTTTTAAATGAATCGTTATAATACAGAGACATGTCCTACAAATTTGATAATGGTCACCATGAACAGCAGTATGCAATAAGGTTTCCTCAGCAGGGACATATTCTTTCTGGAAAGGAAATTTAATTATCTGGCTTGACTACTGTGTAATTCAAACGCTAGCTGTTGCGGCTCTTTTATACTACACAGTGGTGTTAGTGGCAAACAGAAAAGTGACGGTACCACCCTGTAGGCGAACTCACAGAACTGAACTAAGCAGAGCTTTGCTTTCACTCAATTTTTGAATTAATATCCAGATTTTTAGGCATTCCTCTCTCATAAACCATGTATGATAGGTGAAAACGGTGGGGATTTTAATTATGTGATGATCGCATGCCACCTTCTTTTCCTGCATTTCGTCTTCTACCTTTTGGTAGAGGCAGAGGCGGGGGGGGGGGGGGGGGGGGGGGGGGAGGGGTCAGGAAGGGAAAATACCATGAGCCAAATAAGGGCACAGAGGGAAAGACAGACACACTCCTTACCAATCCCCCATAAACAATTACAAAAATAGTTTGAGTTTCTAAAAAATAAAACCACTATATAAATTTAAAATTGTTGTTATTAATGTGTTGATATTCTGAAGTGTATAATCAAGCTGTTGAAAAGGGAGGAGATGATGAGGTGGAAAGGGAAAGGTTGGGGGGAAAAGTGCTGCTGGGAGCGTCTAGTGGATTTGTCTTTGAGACGTCCTGCTAACCTGAACTTCTTTGGTTGCTCAGAGCACGAACAGATTGGAGAACTTGAGGTGAGCTTGCCCAGTCCATTGAAAATGGAAATTGCCCAGTCCATTTGTTAGTTTGTTCTTCTGGCAGTCATAGTTGTTAAAGCAAAGGTGTACAAGTCTGTGATTTTATACATACATACTATTGAGTAGTAAAAACAAAACAAAACAAAACAAAACAAAACAAAAAACCCAGCAATCCCAAAGTTAAAGGACTTGGATTTAAGAACTACTACTTGGATTCTGCTCTTCCCTAGTTTCATGGCCTTAGTTTTGATATATATAAAAAGCGAAGATAAAAGGTCTAGGTCACTAGGTCACTCTGTGAGATGTTGTATCAATTATAAGAGATATTAACTTTGAAAATAATTTATAATTATTATATATATAATTAATTACAATTATAATTATAATATATATTATAAATATCTAAGAAATGTGGTGTTAATATTATTATAATGAACTAAGTAGAGAGTGGTACCTAGTGTGTAATTAAGCGTTCTTGACTCTCAATCCCTTTAGAAAGAATATATATTCTGTGACTTTCTGTTGAGGGGGAGATAGTGCTCATTTACTTACCCTGGCATTTTCTTGTGAACAAATGTCACCCCTCTCCATCCAGAAAAATATACTTCCTGGCATTTCTTGTATATCAATTCTTTCTCTAGCTGCTGAAGTGAGATCAAAGGACATGTGTATGTAAGTCTAGACTATTTTTGATATTATAAGTGATACACAATCATTGTACTTCTCTGTGTAAAGTAGATGGCAACGTGAAGAGTTGTGTAACATAACTGGCCCCACATTCTGAGGAAGTGTTCCCTGAGCCTTCTGATTAAGACAATCTTCATGGTCAGTCTACAGTGCTAATCTGATCCTGCTTTTCCTTGCTTAGAAAGTTTCATTGAAACATTCATCACCTTTAGAGAATAAATCCAGTATTATTTGCATTGCACACAGTTTACAATTTGAGTTCTTATCTACTAGACTCATCCCCCACTGCTTGCTTATACCTTGGGCTTAATTAATATTTTTGTAGTTATCCAAGAAAATATTGCCATTTGATGTGCCTTTGTACATGCTATTTCCTTTACCAAATGTTTTCTTGCTGCTTTGCCCTCATGGAAAACATATACTTATTCTTCAAGAGCAAGTTCAAGAGTTGTCTAGTCTTTGAAGTGTTCTCTGCTTTTCCTGGGCAGAGAGGTCCCTGCCTCCTCTCTGCCACGAGGTACCTTTACATGCTTCTGTTATGGCACTGCTATTTTGGAATGGTTGAAGAATTTCCTAAGTCTAAGGATGAAACTAAGAATAGGTGTTTTCTTCCAGTGGAAGAGAGAAAGAACAGAGATTCACACTGTAAGATCAAACCAGAAAGCAAGGAATTCCTACCTCTTATTTCTCAGAATGGAGGCAGGGTGCAGTGTCCCCCATGCTAATGGGGGACAGAACGTTGTTCAAGCGAGACAGAGACAGCTTTTCTATTAGCACGTTCCTGCAGATGCAACCACAAAAGCAAGGATAAAAATGTGTCATGCTGTACTAAGTTGCTCCAGGGAAAGGGCCCAGAGTACTCTTTCCTCTCTGAAGCTAACTGAGTATAATTTTTGCTCTTACCGGAAGCAGAGAGGGATTTCAGAGATGGACTACACACACATGTAGGTAATCCAAGGGTACTCTTAGATTATATCATCAAAAATGTCATTCTCTTATGAGTCAGGCATAACATTTGTGCCTGAATTCAAATGAGCTAATTCTAATTAAATACGTTAATAATGCAAGACCTCAGTAGGCTGCAATTACTCTGGATTAGGAGATCATTTTATGACCAAAGGAGACCACTGCTTATAGTAGCATTTTCTAGGAAGTCTTGGCTCTTGCAAGGAAGTTTCCTCTTTCAGGGGAACTGTAGGTATCTTTATTTCCAGTTGGGCTGTGTATACCCTTTAGTTTAGTTCCTGAAATGCATTCCTATTATGCCACCTCTGACGATGATACTAATTTTCTGATGAAGGATGTTTCATTTCATTTAAAAATTGGATTTCTTTCAAGTCACAGAGGACTATGGAATACTTCTGGGAAATCATTTCAATACACCTAAAGCCTACCACTGCACTGTTGTGAAGAAGACCAGGTGTGATCAGGGTTAAGTATTCTGCAATCCAGTGAAGCCACCTCAAAACTGAAACACTCTGAGAGAACAGACAATCTTCTGACCTTTCAGCTTTTATACTCTATCTTGGCAACAAAGAGTTTTGCTCAGAATGAATATATAGTTACACGCCTCCTGAATTTCCGTGGTAAAAGTGGAGAACCAAGTGTATCCAATTGTTTAAAATAATGATGGATTTCTACATTAAGCCATGACAAGCCCCAAATGGTTTTATTTTCATGTGAATTATTCAGGTTAAATCTCCCAATTTCACCTTCTTGAGAAGGTACAATAGAGAAAGTCCTCCCATAATTTAACCTTGAGAGCTGAAAGCAACTTGAGAAATCTGCCTTCTGCAATAAGTTACCCGGTTGCACCTCTTGGTTGCACATGATCTAGCTCTCTGCCACTGTTTCACAAGCTGTAGACAGATGTGCACAAAGGATTCCTCTAAAACCCTGGTTAAATGACCCTTAGCTCAGTAGTACACATTTAAAGCCACCCATGGAGGCAAGGTAGTGAGATAATTTCTATAATCCTATTTTTGGAAAGTCAGGGAAATGATTCTTCTATCTCAGATGGAAATTCAGTGGGGTCCACTCTACTTTGTGGATTCCCTTTTGTGTGTTCATTGGTGTTTCTCATGACTGTCTTGGGTCCTCTTCTATGTATAAACATGCTTTTGGAGTAAATGCATCCATTTTCATGATTTTAATTACCCAATGAAGGTTTCAGCAGCCCAGCTATCTCCCTGGGATAGGACTCTTAATATCTATTTTTTAAAGTTTATTTTTATTTATTTTGAGAGAGAGAGAGAGAGAGAGAGCATGAGAGCATGAGTAGGGGGAGGGGAGAAGGTGAGGGAGAGGGAGAGGAAGAGAGAGAGAGAGAGAGAGAGAGAGAGAGAGAGAGAGAGAGAGAATATGAATCCCAAGCAAGGCTCTGCTCTGCCTGATGTGGGCTCCAACTCACAAACTGTGAGATCATGATCTGAGCCGAAGTCAAGAGTCAGATAGATGCTTAACTGACTGAGCCATCCAGTTGCCTCAGTATCTGTTTTCTGACATCTCCACTTGGACATCCCACAGGAATCCCTATTGCAATGTGTCCAAAAGTGAACTTACCGTGTTTCCCTGATCCTCTTCCAATGAGCTCTCTCTGCTGGGTTTGCTCTGTCAGGGAATGGGGCCAGCAGCTAGCTGTTGGCTTAGTCAGTCATCAGGAAGAAGAGTTACCCGTCTTCCACATGCTCCACACAATTATCAACTCTTGCCCAGCCTATCTCTCACTCCTCTTGAACCAGTAATTATTTTTTCCATTCCTTTTGCCCCACTTTGTTCAGGTCACTACTGTACAGAAGACACTCAGTGAATAAATCAGTCAAATGTATTTAAATTGGTAGAGGCTTCAAGCTAATTGGTAATTGGTAGGTATTGGGTTTTCTGCCTCCACTACCCACCCCCCCCCAACTCCCCTCCTCAGCCCTAGTATTGCTTCCAGGCCCTAATTTATGTGTCTTTCCATTTTGGTGTTACTCAGTCCATGATATGGAAGTTTATTGGGAAGATAAATTAGTCTTCTAACTGAAATCTGCAGGGGTTTTTTTGTGGGGTCTTTAAGAAAGTCAGTCATGTGAACAATCCTGTTACCTCTAAATCTGGATTATTTTTTGTAACATAGCTCTGTTTTAATTTTTGTTAAAAATGGAAACAAATTCATCCTTTCTTTTCTTTTTTAAGATTAATATTCTTAACAGAATATTTCATTACAAAGGAGTATGGCAAATAGTGATTTTCCACTTTAATATGGTAGTGAACCATGCCTTCTCCTAAGACTTTAGCATAAGTGAATCTTTTTTCTATTAATAAGTACTATCTAGTCTTTAAATTGGCAGTCAACTGTCAAACCCTCAGATGGCAGAAAAGAGCTCATTTTACTAGCCTAGCTATATACTTGCTACTATTGTAGGTGTAGACTACAATGATTTCATGCTGTGCCTGTGTCAACATCAGACTGAGATTTCGTTCATCTTTCTTTTTTTTCTTAACATGTGTAACTTTCCTTATTTTGTGAATACCTATAAAATATTGACATTTCTTTGATTTTCTTATTTTTCACATTTTGCTAAGACAGAAGTATGGATATTATTATTATACGGAAAGTGTTTTCATATAAAAAATAATGTATCATGTTAATTTTCCCACTTGTTTCTTGACTGAGTGAATGACTGTTGTTTTTACCACTAAAGTCTAGTGTAGTTTGATCTTTTATTTATTTATTTACATTGTAATTTTTTAATTTAAATTTTATTTGTTAACATACAGTGAAATTTTGGTTTCAGGAGTAGAATTCAGAGGTTCATCACTTGCATACAACACCCCATGCTCATCACAACATATGCCCTCCTTATTAACCACCACCCAACTATCCCATCTCCCACCCACCTCTCTCCATCAACCCTCAGTTTGTTCTCTATTGGTAAGAGTCTCTTTGATTTGTTCCCCTCTCTTCTCTTTTTCTTCCCCTTTCCCATGTGTTCATCTGTTTTCTTTCTTAAATTACACATATAAGTGAAATCAAATGGTATTTGTCTTTCTCTGATGGACTTATTCACTTAGCATAATACATTCTAGTTCCACCCATATCATTGAAAATGGCAAGATTTCATTCTTTTTTGATGGCTGAGTAATATTCCATTGTATATATATATATACCAAATCTTTATCCAGTCATCAGTTGATGGACAGTTGGTCTCTCTCCCCAGTTTGGCTATTGTTGATAATGATGCTATAAACATTGGGGTGCATGTACCCCTTTGAATCTATATTTTTGTATCCTTTGGGTAAATACCTAATAGTGTAATTGCTGGATCATAGGGTAGTTCTATTCTCAGTTTTGGGGGGAGCCTCCATACTGTTCTCCAGAGTGGTTGACCATTTTGCATTTCCAACAGTGCAAGATGGTTTCCCTTTCTCCGCATCTTTGCTAACAACTGCTGTTTCTTGTCTTGTTAATTTTAGCCATTCTGACAGGTGTGAGGTGATATCCCATCATGGTTTTGATATGTTTTTCCCTGATGAGGAGTGATGTTGAGCATCTTTTCATGTGTCTCTTAGCCATCTGGATGTCTTCTTTGGAAAAGTGTCTATTCGTATCCTTTGCCCATTTCTTAACTGGGTGGTTTGTTTTTAGGGTGTTGAATTTGCTAAGTTCTTTATAGATTTTGGATACTAATTCGTTGTCAGATATGTCATTTGAAAATATATTCTCCCATTCCATAGGCTGCCTTTTAGTTTTGTTGACTATTCACTTTGATGTACAGAGCTTTTTATCTTGATAAGGTCCCAATAGTTCATTTTTGCTTTTATTTCCCTTGCCTTTGGCGATGTGTCTAGGAAGAAGTTGCTGTGGCCAAGGTCGAAGAGGTTGCTGCCTTTTTTTCTCCCCTAGGGTTTTGACGGTTACCTGTCTTACACTTAGTATTTCATTCATTTTGAATTTATTTTTGTGTATGGTGTAAGAAGTGGTCCAGTTTCATTCTTCTGCATGCTGCCATCCAATTTTTCCTACATGGTATGTTGAAGAGACTGTCTTTTTTTCCACTGGATGTTCTTTCTTGCTTTGTCAATGATGAGTTGATCATATAGTTGTGGGTCCATTTCTGGGTTTTCTAGTCTGTTTCATTGATCTCTGTGTCTGTTTTTGTGCCAGTACAATACTACATTGATAACTGCAGCTTTGCAATACACCTTGAGATCTGGAATCTTTTTTTTTTTTTTTAATTTTTTTTAACGTTTTTTTTATTTATTTTTGAGACAGAGAGAGACAGAGCATGAACGGGGGAGGGTCAGAGAGAGAGGGAGACACAGAATCGGAAGCAGGCTCCAGGCTCTGAGCCATCAGCCCAGAGCCTGACGCGGGGCTCGAACTCACGGACTGCGAGATCGTGACCTGGCTGAAGTCGGACGCTTAACCGACTGCGCCACCCAGGTGCCCCTGGAGATCTGGAATCTTGATACCTCTGGTTTTGTTTTTCTTTTTCAGGATTGCTTTGGCTATTCGAGATCTTTTGTTGTTCCATACACATTTTAGGATTGTTTGTTGTAGTTCTGTGAAGAATGCTGGTGGTATTTTGATAGGGATTGCATTAAATGTGTAGTGTAGACATTGGGTAGTGTAGACATTTTAACAATGTTTGTTCTTCAATCCATAAGCATGGAATGCTTTCCGTTTATTTGTGTCCTCTTCAATATCTTTCATAAGTCTTCTATAGTTTTCAGCATACAGATCTTTCACCTCTTTACTTGGGTTTATTCCTAGATATCTTATTGTTTTTGGTACAATTGTAAATGGGATTCATTCATTGATTTCTTTTTCTGCTGCTTCATTGTTAGTGTATAGGAATGCAACATATTTCTGCATGTTAATTTTTTTTCAATATATGAAGTTTATTGTCAAATTGGTTTCCATACAACACCCAATGATCATCCCAAAAGGTGCCCTCCTCAATACCCATCACCCACCCTCCCCTCCCTCCCACCCCCCATCAACCCTCAGTTTGTTCTCAGTTTTTCACAGTCTCCTATGCTTTGGCTCTCTCCCACTCTAACCTCTTTTTTTTTTTTGTTTTCCTTCCCCTCCCCCATGGGTTTCTGTTAAGTTTCTCAGGATCCATAGAAGAGTGAAACCATATGGTATCTGTCTTTCTCTGTATGGCTTATTTCACTTAGCATAACACTCCCCAGTTCCATCCATGTTGCTACAAAGGGCCATATTTCATTCTTTCTCATTGCCACGTAGTACTCCATTGTGTATATAAACCACAATTTCTTTATCCATTCATCAGTTGATGAACATTTAGGCTCTTTCCATAATTTGGCTATTGTTGAGAGTGCTGCTATAAACATTGGGGTACAAGTGCCCCTATGCATCAGTACTCCTGTATCCCTTGGGTAAATTCCTAGCAGTGCTACTGCTGGGTCATAGGGTAGGTCTATTTTTAATTTTTTTTTTGAGGAACCTCCACACTGTTTTCCAGAGTGGCTGCACCAATTTGCATTCCCACCGACAGTGCAAGAGGGTTCCCGTTTCTCCACACCCTCTCCAGCATCTGTAGTCTCCTGATTTGTTCATTTTGGCCACTCTGACTGGCGCGAGGTGATATCTGAGTGTGGTTTTGATTTGTATTTCTCGGATGAGGAGTGACGTTGAGCATCTTTTCATGTGCCTGTTGGCCATCCGGATGTCTACTTTAGAGAAGTGTCTATTCATGTTTTCTGCCCATTTCTTCACTGGGTTATTTGTTTTTCGGGTGTGGAGTTTGGTGAGCTCTTTATAGATTTTGGATACTACCCCTTTGTCCAATATGTCATTTGCAAATATCTTTTCCCATTCCGTTGGTTGCCTTTTAGTTTTGTTGGTTGTTTCCTTTGCTGTACAGAAGCTTTTTATCTTCATAAGGTCCCAGTAGTTCATTTTTGCTTTTAATTCCCTTGCTTTTGGGGATGTGTCGAGTAAGACATTGCTATGGCTGAGGTCAGAGAGGTCTTTTCCTGCTTTCTCCTCTAGGGTTTTGATGGTTTCCTGTCTCACATTCAGGTCCTTTATCCATTTTGAGTTTATTTTTGTGAATGGTGTGAGAAAGTGGTCTAGTTTCAATCTTCTGCATGTTGCTGTCCAGTTCTCCCAGCACCATTTGTTAAAGAGACTGTTTTTTTCCATTGGATATTCTTTCCTGCTTTGTCAAAGATGAGTTGGTCATACGTTTGTGGGTGTAGTTCTGGGGTTTCTATTCTATTCCATTGGTCTATGTGTCTGTTTTTGTGCCAATACCATGCTGTCTTGATGATGACAGCTTTGTAGTAGAGGCTAAAATCTGGGACTGTGATGCCTCCTGCTTTGGTCTTCTTCAAAATTCCTTTGGCTATTCGGGGCCTTTTGTGGTTCCATATGAATTTTAGGATTGCTTGTTCTAGTTTTGAGAAGAATACTCGTGCAATTTTGATTGGGATTGCATTGAATGTGTAGATAGCTTTGGGTAGTATTGACATTTTGACAATATTTATTCTTCCAATCCATGAGCACAGAATGTTTTTCCATGTCTTTATATCTTCTTCAATTTCCTTCATAAGCTTTCTATAGTTTTCAGCCTACAGATCTTTTACATCTTTGGTTAGATTTATTCCTAGGTATTTTATGCTTCTTGGTGCAATTTTGAATGGGATCAGTTTCTTTATTTGTCTTTCTGTTGTTTCATTATTAGTGTATAAGAATGCAACTGATTTCTGTACATTGATTTTGTATCCTGCAACTTTGCTAAATTCATGTATCAGTTCTAGCAGACTTCTGGTGGAGTCTATTGGATTTTCCATGTATAATATCATGTCATCTGCAAAAAGTGAAAGGTTAACTTCATCTTTGCCAATTTGGATGCTTTGATTTCCTTTTGTTGTCTGATTGCTGATGCTAGAACTTCCAACACTATGTTAAACAACAGCGGTGAGAGTGGACATCCCTGTCGTGTTCCTGATCTCAGGGAAAAAGCTCTCAGTTTTTCCCCATTGAGGATGATGTTAGCTGTGGGCTTCTCATAAATGGCTTTTATGATCTTTAAGTATGTTCCTTCTATCCTGACTTTCTTGAGGGTTTTTATTAAGAAAAGTTGCTGAATTTTTTCAAAGGCCTTTTCTGCATCGATTGACAGGATCATATGGTTCTTATCTTTTCTTTTATTAATGTGATGTATCACGTTGATTGATTTGCGAATGTTGAACCAGCCCTGCATCCCAGGAATGAATCCCACTTGATCATGGTGAATAATTCTTTTTACATGCTGTTGAATTCAATTTGCTAATATCTTATTGAGAATTTTTGCATCCATATTCATCAGGGATATTGGCCTGTAGTTCTCTTTTTTTACTGGGTCTCTGTCTGGTTTAGGAATCAAAGTAATACTGGCTTCATAGAATGAGTCTGGAAGTTTTCCCTCCCTTTCTATTTTTTGGAATAGCTTGAGAAGGATAGGTATTATCTCTGCTTTAAACGTCTGGTAGAACTCCCCTGGGAAGCCATCTAGTCCTGGACTCTTATTTTTTGGGAGATTTTTGATGACTGATTTAATTTCTTCACTGGTTATGGGTCTGTTCAAGCTTTTATTTTCCTCCTGATAGAGTTTTGGAAGCGTGTGGGTGTTTAGGAGTTTTTCCATTTCTTCCAGGTTGTCCAATTTGTTTGCATATAATTTTTCATAGTATTCCCTGATAATTGCATGTATCTCTGAGGGATTGGTTATAATAATTCCATTTTCATTCATGATTTTATCTCTTTGGTTCATCTCCCTTTTCTTTTTGAGAAGCCTGGCTAGAGGTTTGTCAATTTTGTTTATTTTTTCAAAAAACCAACTCTTGGTTTCGTTGATCTGCTCTACCGTTTTTTTAGATTCTATATTGTTTATTTCTGCTCTGATCTTTAGTATTTCTCTTCTTCTGCTGGATTTAGGCTGTCTTTGCTGTTCTGCTTCTATTTCCTTTAGGTGTGCTGTTAGATTTTGTATTTGGGATTTTTCTTGTTTCTTGAGATAGGTCTGGATTGCAATGTATTTTCCTCTCAGGACTGCCTTCGCTGCATCCCAAAGCGTTTGGATTGTTGTATTTGCATTTTCGTTTGTTTCCATATATTTTTAAATTTCTTCTCTAATTGCCTGGTTGACCCACTCATTCTTTAGTAGGGGTTCTTTAACCTCCACGCTTTTGGAGGTTTTCCAGACTTTTTCCTGTGGTTGATTTCAAGCTTCATAGCATTGTGGTCTGAAAGTATGCATGGTATGATTTCAATTCTTTTATACTTATGAAGGGCTGTTTTGTGACCCAGTATGTGATCTATCTCGGAGAATGTTCCATGTGCACTCGAGAAGAAATTATATTCTGTTGCTTTGGGATGCAGAGTTCTAAATATATCTGTCAAGTCCATCTGATCCAATGTATCATTCAGGGCCCTTGTTTCTTTATTGACCGCGTGTCTAGATGATCTATCCATTCCTGTAAGTGGAGTGTTAAAGTCCCCTGCAATTACCACATTGTTATCAATAAGGTTGCTTATGTTTGTGAGTAATTGTTTTATATATTTGGGGGCTCCCGTATTTGGCGCATATACATTTATAATTGTTAGCTCTTCCTGATGGATAGATCCTGTGATTATTATATAATGCCCTTCTTCATCTCTTGTTACAGCCTTTAAAGTCTAGTTTGTCTGATATAAGTATGGCTACTCCAGCTTTCTTTTGACTTCCAGTGGCATGATAAATAGGTCTCCATCCCCTCACTCTCAATCTGAAGGTGTCCTCAGGTCTAAAATGAGTCTCTTGTAGACAGCAAATAGATGGGTCTTGTTTTTTTATCCATTCTGATACCCTATGTCTTTTGGTTGGTGCATTTAGTCCATTTACATTCAGTGTTATTATAGAAAGATATGGGTTTAGAGTCATTGTGATGTCCATAGGTTTCATGCTTTTAGCGATGTCTTTGGAACTTTGTCTCACAGGATCCCCATTAGGATCTCTTGTAGGGCTGGTTTACTGGTGACAAATTCCTTCAGTTTTTGTTTGTTTGGGAAGACCTTTATCTCTCCTTCTATTCTAAATGACGGACTTGCTGGATAAAGGATTCTCAGCTGCATATTTTTTCTGTTCATCACATTGAAGATGTCCTGCCATTCCTTTCTGGCCTGCCAAGTTTCAGTAGAGAGATCGGTCACGAGTCTTATACGTCTCCCTTTATATGTTAGAGCACGTTTATCTCTAGCTGCTTTCAGAATTTTCTCTTTATCCTTGTATTTTGCCAGTTTCACTATGATATGTTGTGCAGAAGATCGATTCAAGTTACGTCTGAAGGGAGTTCTCTGCGCCTCTTGGATTTCAATGCCTTTTTCCTTCCCCAGATCCGGGAAGTTCTCAGCTATTATTTCTTCAAGTACCCCTTCAGCACCTTTCCCTCTCTCTTCCTCCTCTGGAATACCAATAATGCATAGATTATTTCTCTTTAGTGTATCACTTAGTTCTCTAATTTTCCCCTCATACTCCTGGATTTTTTTCTCTCTCTTTTTCTCAGCTTCTTTTTCCATAATTTTATCTTCTATTTCACCTATTCTCTCTTCTGCCTCTTCAATCCAAGCCATAGTTGTCTCCGTTTTATTTTGCAGCTCATTGATAGCATTTTTTAGCTCCTCCTGACTGTTCCTTAGTCCCTTGATCTCTGTAGCAAGAGATTCTCTGCTGTCCTTTATACTGTTTTCAAGCCCAGCGATTAATTTTATAACTATTATTCTAAATTCACTTTCTGTTTTATTTTTTAAATCATTTTTGATCAGTTCGTTAGCTGTTGTTATTTCCTGGACGTTTTTCTGAGGGGAATTCTTTCGTTTTGTCGTTGTGAATAGTCCCTGGAGTGGTGAGGGACTGTGGGGCATTTCCCCTGTGCTGTCTTGAATAACTTGCGTTGGTGGGTGGGGCTGCAGTCAGACCTCACGTCTGCCCCCAGCCCACCGCTGGGGCCACAGTCAGACTGGTGTGTGCCTTCTCTTCCCCTCTCCTAGGGGTGGGATTCACTGTGGGGTGGTGTGGCCCGTCTGGGCTACTTGCACATTGCCAGGCTTGTGGTGCTGGGGATCTGGTGTATTAGCTGGGGTGGATTGGCAAGGTGCACAGGGTCGGGAGGGGCAGGCTCAGTTCACTTTTCCTTGGGAGATCTGCTTCGGGAGCGGCTCTGCGCACCAGGAGGGAGTCAGACCCGCCGCAGGGATGGATCCGCAGAAGCACAGCGTTGGGTGTTTGTGCGGTGCAAGTGAGTTCCCTAGCCGGAACTGGTTCCCTTTGGGATTTTGGCTGGGGGATGGGCGAGGGAGATGGCGCTGGTGAGTGCCTTTGTTTGGCGCCAAGCTGAGCTCTGTCGTCCAGGGCTCAACAACTCTCCCTCCCGTTGTTCTCCAGCCTTTCCGCTCTCTGAGCAGAGCTGTTAACTTATAACCTTCCAGATGTTAAGTCCTGCTCGCTGTCCAAACACACTCCGTCCGGCTCGTCCGCTTTTGCAAGCCAGACTCAGGGGCTCTGCTTGGCCGGCGGGCCACCCCTCCGCCCCGGCTCCCTCCTGCCAGTCCGTGGAGCGCGCACTGCCTCTCCGCCCTTCTTACCCTCTTCCATGGGCCTCTCGTCTGCGCTTGGCTCTGGAGACTCCGTTCTACTAGTCTTCTGGTTGTTTTCTGGGTATTTAGGTAGGTGTAGGTGGAATCTAAGTGATCAGCAGTATGCGCGGTGAGCCAAGTGTCCTCCTACGCCGCCATCTTCCCAGGATCCTCTCTGCATGTTAATTTTATATCCTGCATCTTTGCTGAATTCATGTATTAGTTCCAGCAATTTTTTTGTGGAGTCTTTAGGGTTGAGAATTCTATCAAAAGCAAGAAAAGATTTTTGTTCTTCCATTGGACAAAAATGGAGCATGGAGGGGAATGTGGGGAATGGAGAATGAAAAGTTTTGCCTTTGGCTTCCCAGTCTACAAATTAAGACTTTTTCATTCAAGGGAAAGGAAAGTGATCAGTATTAACAGACAGGTATTAACACTGAGGACAGGTTAAGTGCAGGGTAGGTTCTAGAGCAAGACTTTATCAGCCCAAATGTATAGTAATCTTAAAGTGATGACATCATTTGTAAAGAACATCAAGTCCTAAATTGTCCTTGGCAATGTGCTAATCTACCTGCGTGTCCTACACCCACGTTAAACTAATCTTCAAAATAGTAGATCTAATGAACTGACAAGCGAACTATAAAAATCTATTTTCTCTGATTTTTACATTCAAAAAGCAAAATTTATTATAATATGTCACTAAATATTTGTCACTAAATGACTTTCATGAAATATGGAGATGAATTTAGGTTATTTCCTAGAAATTTAAAAATTTTAGTGTCTGTGATCCTTATATTTTCTCTACATTTCTTTGTACAGTGTTTTTTGGTATAATTTCAAAGTCTTTTGGGCTATATTCATAATGTTTTTATTACCTAATTTTGTTAAATGCTTCCTTTTCCATTACTAGTATCTTTAGTAATTCTTCATTATTTCCTTCCTATTCAATTAGTTGGAGCCTTTATTTGTAATCTGTCAGCTCATTCACAATGTTTAATTTCAGTTATATCTTCTTTTTTTAATGTTTATTATATTTTTTAATTTTTATTTTTCTGAGAGAGAAGAAGCAGGGAAAGGGCAGAGAGAGAGGGAGCCAGAGGATCTGAAGCAGGCATGAACTGTGAGATCATGGCCTGAGCCAAAGTTGGACACTAAACTGATTGAGCCACCCAGGTGCCCCTAATTTCAGTCATTTCTTTAGGCAGATACCTGTCTTTTCAATTATTAGGACAGTTGTAGAACTTACATAAAATGTATGTATATATATTTATAAATATATAATTATGCATACATTATATGTGTTTATATTATTATAGAATAATACAATATATCATTAATATTTATACATGTTTATCCTATGTATATTTACTTATATTCATAGAAAGTGTGCATATATAAAAGGTGAATACAGTGTGCAGAATTTTCCAAATTTATTTAATCACAAGCCTATCTGTTCTTAGTAAAGCGTCTCACAGGAATGGTGTTCTGTGGAATACATTTTGATAAATGTCATTTATTCATTAGTTCTATCAATAAATATTTATGTGTCCATTACCAGGAAGACAACAGAAATTAAAACAGTAGGGAAAAGAATCCTTACCCTCATGGAAATTACATTTTTCTGGAGGAGACAGTCAATAAACATAACAAAGAAAATAGTGAAGTTTATTAGAAGGTGACAGGAGCTGTGGTGTGAAATAAACCAGGGAGGAGACACGGAGCACCTGAAATAGGGCCGTAGTTTGAAATAGATGGTCTTGCAGAGACTTATGGCAAGAGTGATATTTGAACAAAGATTTAAAGGAGGTGAAGGAGAAAACCATGCAGATGTTAGGGGGCTAGGATGTGTTTCCAGCAGAACAAAGAACAAGTGCAAAGGCCCCGAGGTTACCTAGTTTTAAAGACTGGTAAAGAGGCCAGAGGCAATTTTGATGAGTAAGGGGGTAAAAATATATCCAGATGCTTCCATTTTGTAACTGGTTACAGGTGAGACTATGTTGACAGAGATGATGGTTGATGACAAATTTGTAAATTATTGTCAGTATAGTAAATTTTTATTTTTCCTTTTATTTATACATTTACTTATTTACTTAAGTAAATTTATTTTAAATGCATAATATGTAACATGAAATAAATATGTTATATGAAAGATATAATGAACATTAATTCAGTCACATTTACCCAGCCCTCCCACTACCCTCCTTTTTATAAATGCAACCGTTATTGCTGGTACAATCTGTACTCATCATATTTGTAAGCATATCTGATAAACTCCTGAAAATATAATTGCTATATTTACAAGTATATGTTATGTGTATTTAAAAATTGTTGATAGGTACGTATTATTATTCCCTGGATATTACTCCAACTCACAATTCTAACATCAGTGTGCGAAGCTGCCACTTTCTCTATAATATCATCAAGAATATTTTTGTTAATGTTTATTTATTTATTTTGAGAGGGGAGGGGGGACAGAGAGAGAAGAAGAGAGAGAATCCCAAGCAGGCTCTGTGTTGTCAGTGCAGAGCCCAACGTGGGGCTCAGTCCCACAACTGTGAGATCATGACCTGTGCCGAAGTCAAGAGTTGGATGCTTGCTTAATCGATTGAGCCACCCAGGTGCCCCATCATCAAGAATAAATTTTTTAACCTCAGTTTTCTATACCAACTGTCAGATTAAGCTAATTATTTTATTTATTTTTTATGCTACTTATATTTTATTGGTATTTTTATAGTAAAACGACCTTAAGGACAGTTTCAAATGAATGGCAACATATCAGGGAAATTTGAAGTGCCAAAACTGCTCTCTTGAAATGGAAGCTAATTATTTGCACTTATAAAAAGGTCACTGCCACAGTTTCTGGTAATCAACAAAGAGATAAATTTATACAGTTGTTGCTCTCAGATACAAGTTTTTTTTCCCTATTGTTTGCTGGGCATATTCACAAATGCCAAATTATTCTTAGTCTTTATCATTTCACTAGGAACATTTTAATATGTCATTTCATACACACACACACACACACACACGTGTATATATATACACACACACATACATATATGGAGAAGAAAGATACATTTCTGACTAAAAAGTAATAATGAGCACAAGTTGATGATCCATATTGGTTTAAACAAATATTTGATAGATTTAGGTGACAGATGTGCTTCCTTCTAAATCAAGTATCTAAAAACATTTTGAGCTTTTTTTTTTTCAATGGAAGACCATATGAAAGATGGTGGGGCCAGAGTTAATAAACGACATTCAGCAGAAATGCTGCACCAAAGTTATTTCATGGCTTTGTGATATTCATGGGTTTTCAATGTCAGGTCACAAGGATTTGTTTCTTTAGGTAGAGGTTCCCAGAAGCCCTCAGGTTTTACTTCTAAGATATAGCTGTACTAGTGAGCAGTTTGATTTGGAAGCAAAATTTCAGGCATAGAGGGAATGCCATTTCTATGAAAATTTAAAAATAACCTTATGCTTAGTTTAATTTTTTTTAATCCTCCAGTTACTATTAACGGGAATAGGGGAAGGTAGTCTGCAGAGGAACAAATTCTCAAGTTTAGGCAGATTCTTCCTTTAACACTTTTAGAAATATCCACCCTACTGTAGCACCTTAAACATAGTAGGTCATCAGTAAATATCTGTTTAATAAGTCAAAGAATTAAATAAAAGAACAAATAAAGATATATGGAGTGCTTTAGGCAAGCTAACTTGTCTGGTCTTCAGCTGCCTCATGTATAAAATGGAGATAATAATAGTATTTACTATATAAGAATTGTTAATTTACATTATATAATGCAGGCAAAATACATTGTAACTTGCCAAGCACCTAGTAAAGCTCAATAAATATTAACTTTCATGATGATGCTTTTCTTTATAGTGAGGGAGGGAATTTCAAAACTTTCATTAGTACTTTCATTTATAGTATAAAAGGGAAATAAAGTTTCACTGAATAAGTCAGGGCTGTGTAACAAAGATTTTCTTCAAAGAGGACAGAAAATTTGCATTTGTTTAGCCAGATTCCTTCAGCGTCTTAGCTATTATTGGTTGCCAAACTGACATCTTGAATATTAAATCATTTAGTCACTAGCTACCACTTTATCTAGACCCATATCATTAATGCCTTAATAAGCCGCATTATTGGGTGGATTTCACTCAAAACTGACTTGAAGCTTGTGTATATGTCACTCATGTCAGTGCATTCTTTTGTTTTTGAATTTTATTTATTTACTTATTTAAAAATTTACATCCGAGTTAGTTAGCATCTGGTGCAATAATGATTTCAGGAATAGATTCCAGTGATTCATCCCCTATGTATAACACCCAGTGCTCATCCCAGCAAGTGTCTTCCTTAACGCCCCTTACCCATTTAGCCCATCTCCCCACCCACAATCCCTCCAGCAACCCTCAGTTTGTTCTCTGTATTTAAGAGTCTTTTATGTTTTGTCTTCCTCCTTGTTTTTATATTATTTTTGCTTCCTTTCCCTTATGTTCATCTGTTTTGTATCTTAAATTCCACATATGAGTGAAATCATATGATATTTGTCTTTCTCTGACTACTTTCGCTTAGCATAATACCCTCTAGTTCCATCCACATAGTTGCAAATGGCAAGATTTCATTATTTTTGATTGCCCAGTAAGACTCCATTGTGTATATATGTGTATACACATATATACACCACATCTTTATCCATTCATCTGTCATTGGACATTTGGTCTCTTTCCATACTTTGGCTATTGTTGATAGTGTTGCTATAAACATTATGGTGCATGTGCCCCTTCAAAACAGCACACCTGTATCCCTGGGATAAATACCTAGTAGTGCAACTGCTGGGTCATAGGGTAGTTATATTTTGAATTTTTTTGAGGAACCTCCACACTGTTTTCCAAAGTGGCTGCACCAGTTTACATTCCTACCAGCAGTGCAAAAGAGATCCTCTTTCTCTGAATCCTTGCCAACATCTGTTGTTGCCTGAGTTACTAATTTTAGCCATTCTGACTGGTATTAGGTGGTATCTCAGTGTGGTTTTGATTTGTATTTCCCTGATGATGAGTGATGTTGAGCATTTTTTCATGTGTCGGTTGGCTATCTGGATGTCTTCTTTGGAGAAATGTCTTTTGCCCATGTCTTCACTGGTTTTTTTTTGTTTTTTGGGTGTTGAATTTGATAAGTTCTTTAGAGATTTTGGATGCCAGCCCTTTATCTGATATGTCATTTGCAAATTTATTCTCCCATTCCATTGATTGCCTTTTACTTTTGCTGATTGTTTCCTTCGCTGTGCAGAAGCTTTTTATTTTGATGAGTTCCCTCATGTCAGTGCATTCTTAAATTTCCAATATTTACTTTCATGGACTTTGACTAGCTTTCATGACTTAAACCTAGCTCACTTCTCTAGAAAACTGGGAATATATAAAAATAAAATTGGAGCATACTAAGCCAGATAACTATGATTATATACTTATTAATAATTAAAAGTGGTATATGGCAAATATAAAATAAATCTTTTCATAGAAAGTCCAAATTCTTTATGCTTCCAAAATTCCAGTCTGTGGATGGTCTTTGACCCAACCACGTACTTGAAACAACAGGACTATTTCATAGGTCAGCTTGAATTTCAGCTGGCACAATTATCTATCTTTCAAGACCTTGTATCTCATATAGTCTACAATGGTGGTTCCAAAACCAAAATGATAGCCCAAAGATGAGAGTCTGACAGACTTTTCTGGTCGGTCAAGAAATTAGAAACAACAAAACAAAAAATAATATAGTATGTTCTCCATAAAGTTAAAATTAGTCAAGTTTTATTTTTAAAAAATTTAAGTTTTTTATTTATTTTGGGGGGGGGGGCATAAAGAGAGGGATACACAGAATCCTGGAAGCAAGATCCAGGCTCTGCACTGTTAGCACAGAGCCCAAAGTGGGGCTCCAGCTCACGGAGTGCGAGATCATGACCTGAGCCAAAGTTGGGCACTTAACTGAATGAGCCATCCAGGCACCCCAAATTCTGTCAATGGTTAAAAATAATTTGAGATGTCATTGTATTTTTTAAAAAGTTTTTATTTATTTATTTTAAGAGAGAGAGAGAGAGAATGAGGAGAGGAGGGGCAGAGAAAGAGAGAGAATCCAAAGAAGGCTCCAGTGCAGAGCCCAGTGCAGGACTTGATCCCACTAACAGTGAGATCATGACCTTGAGCCAAAATCAAGAGTCAGATGCCTAACAGATTGAGCTACTCAGGTGCCCCATTTATCTCATTTTTTATGTTTAAATACCATTATAAAAGGAAATAATGATCATAGTAGTTAATAATAATCATTGTATATCAGCCAAAACAAACAAACAAAAAAGAAATAGTTGATTACTCCATGTGTGTCCTCCCTAACATATTTTTTTCTTAGCTGGTTAGAGAATAAATTCTAATCTTTCTTAGAGTTGTACTTCCCATTTAGCTTGCTAATGACCATCCCTCTCTATGATATAATATTCTATTAGAATCATGATACATTTATATTTATTACTTGAATCCCATTAAATCCATTCCTTCAGTGAATATATATTGAACTGCCTTTCTCTCTCTCTGTGTGTATATTTATATGTATGTATATGCATATTAATATATGTATAGAATATACATATACATACATATATGCTCATATACTTATACACATGCATTAACACACTCTTTCTCTATAAATAGTGTATCACTACTGCCCAGCACTGCATCTAATTTGACACATTTTCTTAATTTGAACTCTTTCCACTGTCACCTTTTTAATTCTATTCTATTTCCTGCTATCTTAAAATAAAACTATTTTACAAATATATAGTTGAAGGGTACTTAGAAAGCTAAGAAGCAAAAATCACCATCAGAATCCCAACAGTATGTTTTATATTCACTGAAAAATAAAACAAAAGCAAAGAATAAAAAGTACTACAATTAGAAGTATAACTTAACTGAACCTTGCAAAAGTACTATAGAGTTTGAGTTATTTTTCTTAAGAAGAATGAAGCCTACACATCATTGAGCTCCAGATTTGGGGGAGAAGTTCTAGCTCACTGCTTTTCGGCACTTGAATCGGCTTAAAGGGAATTGTCTGTCGTGCTTGATGGTTTGGCAGATTCTGGAAGCTGCTGGATGTTCTGGGCTCAATGGAGTAGAACACCACAGCCTAAAACTGATTCATGATCCACTTAGTGGAGAAGGAAGTTTTTGCCTGGGGGAGTTATCTTTTCCTTTAACATTGTGTCCTGGATTGTGGCTCAGAATAATTTCACAAAACATTCCAAAGTGGAAACATTTTTTCCTATGCTTCCAGTATAGTGGTTGATGCCTTTGGGTGAAAATCTAGTAACACAGATGAACTGTTGCTGTTGTTGTTTCTTTTTGGATTATCTTCACAGCTTAATTTTGTTGTTGTTGTTGTTCAGCACTCTTATTTAAAATATTCTGGGGGCGCCTGGGTGGCTTAGTCGGTTGTGTCTGACTCTTGATTTTGGCTCAGGTCATTATCCCGGGATCGTGGGATTGAGCCCCTCCACACTGAGTGTACAGCTTGCTTAAGATTCTCTCTCTCTCTCTCTCTACTCCTTTTCCCTGCTTGCTCTCTATCTCTAAAATTAAAAAAAATAACAATAAAATAAAATATTCTGAAAAAAGATTGGTAAGTCTAAAAAAAATCTGTCTCCTTTCCAAGTTATAAACTAGAAGTGAATTCCAGTAGTCTCCAAAAATGCCTTTGAATTCTGTAGAATAAACTTTATAAAATGCCTTTGGGTATACAGTCTTATTTTATAGGCAGTGCTCCTATGAAAGAGACCCAAGAAGTGACTTTTCTACATTGGCTCAGCATTTAAGTGTTCTAGGATGTGCTATCTGACTCCAAGCTTTCTAAGGACTCATTGTTTCTGATATTCTGTATTATTTCTTTCATCTAAAATATTTTTCTGTCCCTGTGTATTTTACTTACCCATTTTGACTTGATGATCCAGTGGAAAAAATTATAAGGAAATCAAACCTCCTTAATTGTTTGCTAAGCATGTTGAAACTTTCTCATATATTCATTTCCTTGGATATTCATTATCTTTCACCTTTTTAATTCCTTTTCTGTGTTTAGAGAAAAATAATGGTTTATGAAAGTCACTGAGAGATAATTATCTGCCTGTAATTGATGGCAACTACTTGGAATTTTCCAGAGAGTTTGAGGGTTATGGCTGGTCATCACATTAGAATCTGTCTCATGGGTTTCCATCATGCTGTTTGGAAACAGTGTGAGAAATAGTAGGAAACTACTAAGAATTTCAAGCTAACATGACCCAAGTGGCTTACTCTGGATCCTGTCTGATATTTTTCATTTTTAATATGAATACTGGGATTTGTGATTTAAATTTTATTCGGCAAAAATCTTCCTGCTAAAAACTTGAGCTTTATTTTGTCTATTCTTCATTTCTATGCTTTCTTTTTTTTTATTATTAGAGAATTAGAATAATTAGAACGCGAAGGATCACCTCTTCCAGAAAGCCAACAATTCCCATTCTTTTGTCCTTGTTCACTAGCTTGCATGATCATATATTATCATTTATTTTCTAGTTAACGTATTTATACTTTGTGCATCTTTTCCCCCTTCCCCACCCCTAGTTCAGCTCTCCGTCTGGGCTGTCTATGTGGCCTCTCCTTTGTTTCCCTAATAGTTATTGTGACAAAATTTTCTGAGTTCTTGGTCTGGTAAGATTCGGAGCATATGAAATGGAGAAAGTAAAGTTAAAAAATGGATTAGAAGTGCCACAGTGCAGTGCCATATAAGAGGACACAACATCAGAGAGGTAAATGCAGTTCTTAATGCTCCTCAAATTTCTTTAGCATAGAGATGCCATTTCTGTCCAGGCAGAACTTTTAACATTCTCTTTTATTGTGAATATAATGAGTATATAGCAAAGCACATAAAATAAATAATATTAGTGCAAAAAGCACAGCTGTGTCATGCCACCTTGGTTAAGAAAGAGAACATTGCCAGAATCCTAGAAAATCTCTGCATTACCCATTTCAATGCTGCTGATTTTTATGCTAACCATTTCCCAGCTTTCCTTAAAATTTTGCCTTGATTATGCAGTCTGTATAATCTTGATGCTGTTAGTCCTCTACCCTGCCTCTCACATTTCCTTGGGCAGTTGCTGCATGGCAAAAATTCACAGATGTCCACCTATTTGGAGAATTGCCATTGGCCAAATGGGAATCTCTGCATCCTCAGTACTGACTGGCCCTGTGGCACAAGAGGCCATCCCTGAACTCAGGGTGGATCTAACTGTTTGATGTTCCAGGGCTTCACCTTGCGATCAGACTAAAGCTAGTCTCTAGCTAAGATTTTATTCTTGCAGTAGTCTTTCCCCTGCCTGTTTTGTTTCCTTTACTCCCCTGTCCTGACAGCGTAACTCCAATAAATGAATCTCTTGAACAAGAATCGCCATCTCAGGCTCTGATTTTAGGGAGTCAGAACTAAGACACTTTCTGTATTCGTTTTCTATTGTCATTTAACAAATTAGAACAGACTTTGTGACTTAAAACCACTCTCACTTATGATATTACAGTTTCTGGGGATCAAGAGAGTCCAGGTATGGCTTAGCAGGGTCTTCTGCAAGGTGGTAATCAAGGTGTTGGCTAGGTGGGGGAGTTCAACTAAAACTTGACTCTGGAAGGATCTGCTACCAAGCTAACTCAGATTGTGGGCAGAATTCATTTCCTTTTACTATGAATTGAGGTTTCATTTTCTTGCTAGCTGTCAGTCAGCTAGAAACCTTTGTAGGAACTCAACTGGAGTTCCTTGCCAACATGGTCCCCTGGTTAATCAAAACCAGCAAGGAAAAGAAAGAGAGATTCTAGCAGGACAGGTGCTACATCCTTAGGCAACATGATCATGTATATCCCATCACTTTTTTTGTATCCTGTTGGTTAAACGACAATCACAAGGCAATTTAGACTAGTTTTGGCTGTTTTTGGATTTTATGTATTTGGGATCACACATTGCATGTTTGCTGTGTCTGTTTTATTTTTACCCCCCCATTTTTGTTTTCTATGCATTTCCAGTTTTCTCAAATCATTTAGTATATTTTTAAGATCCATGTTTTGCTTTGCCTGTGGTTGCATTCATTTGTATTTTTCTGTAATATTTTATTTAATGCAAACTAATGAGTTATTTTTTCATTCTACTCTTTAGTTGGAATATTGTTGGTTTTGACGGTGTCTACTTTTTTTGCTATTGCAAACTATGCAATTATGAGAATAATTGTGTATATGTCCTGATGCATTTAGTCTCCTTTTTTTGTGTGGAATTGTGCTTCTGAAGCTTCAGCGCACTTAGGAATCATTTGATGAACTTGTTAGAATGTCCCAAATTCTGGGACCCAACACTAGAGTTTGTTTCAGAAGGTCTTGATGGAAATTTGCATCCTAAGGTCTTAGGTGATGCTGGTGTCCACACTTGAGAAGCCACTGATGTAGAATGCATTCTTAGGTGTGCAATTGCTGCCTCAAGAGTATTGGTATTTATTAATACATATTTCTAGTGAATTTAACATTGTTTCATCGTGTAGACCATTTCTCTAATAATTCTCATTGCCTTAAAATTTGCTTTGTTTGATATTGCCATAATTACATTAGCTTTTTGGGGGTGTTGGATTTATCTTTTTAAAAGAGTCTTTGGGCACCTGGGTGGCTTAGTTGGTTAAGTGTCCACCCACGGTTCGTGGGTTCAATCCCCATGTCAGGCTCTGTGCTGACAGCTCGGAACCTGAAGCCTGCTTCAGATTCGGTGTGTGTGTCTCTCTCTCTGCTCCTCCCCTGCTCACGCTCTGTCTCTCTCTCTCTCAAAAATAAACATTAAAAAAAGTAAAAAAAAAAATAAAATAAAAAATATTTTTACTTCAAAGCGTTTTATACACTCCAATTTCAAATTGTGTATGTAAAAGGGCTTATAGTTAATATTATTTTTAAAAATCAGTATATCGATTTTTTTAACTTAAGCATGTAGCTAATTTACATTCAATACAATTACTAAAATATTTGGCTTTCAGTTGATTATATTCTTATGTCATTAATAATTTTTTTCTTGGGGTGCGTGGGTGGCTCCGTGAGTTAAGCATCCAAATCTTGATGTCGGTTCAGGTCATGATTGTACCATTCGTGAGATTGAGCCCGGAGTCAGGCCCTGTGCTGACACCAGAGCCTGCTTGGGATTCTCTCTCTCCCTCTTGCTCTACCCCTCCCCCAGTCTCTCTCTCTCTCTCTCTCTCAAAATAAATAAGTATTTTAAAAAATTGTTTTCTTATTTTATATTCCTTTTTTCATTTTTTTGCTATATATACACACATACACATAAATACACACATAGTCACAATATATAAATATACACACATATATTTAAGAGTTTGGAAGTTATAAATTTTTCCCTTCCAAATGTTTTAATACAGGTATTCATGGCCATACCCTGGAGATAATACTGTACCTATGCTTTATCATAGATTAATAACTATCTTTACCTGAATTATCCTTTCAGAAAATGTAAGGATCTTAGAATACTTTTTACTCAATTACCTCATCTCAATTTATATACTCTTATGTGTTTTGATTCTCTTTCTATACATTAAACCCCATAAGACACTTTACATTTTACTTTCTGTTATCAATGTTTATTTAAATTTGCCACATATGTACTGTTTTCTTTACTTATCATGTCTTCCTGAATTTCTGAGCTTAAAATCTGCATGAATGTAGTAAGACTGGTTGTTTTATTGTCCGCACCTAATAATTCCAATATCCAGATTCCCAATGGGTCTCTTTTTGTTTTCTGTTGTTCCTTCTGGTTTGGCTTATTTTGTCTTATGAGTCTGATTATCTTTCTGTGTTGGACATTGTATTCAAAAATTGCTTTTAGAAATAATCTGAGGCTGACAATGGTGTTTGTTTGTTTATTTGTTTTTCCCGGAGAGGATAGCATAGTCAGGGCCAGGGCAGCAAAGAAATCCAGTTGAAAGGATTCAGAAACTATTTATAGAGTGTTCTGGGGCAGGAAACCAACAAGGGACATTGAGTCACTTGGTCTAGTTTAAAAGGACAAGGGGAGGTAGCAGTGGAGAATCACCTGTGAAGCTTTACTTGGAGATGAGTACAGCCACTGCATGAACTATAGCAGAAATGGAGGTGGGGGAGGCAATGCCCTGATTTCTCTGTCCTCCCAGCCTCTGCTGTCCTGACCATGCTTCTCTTTGTCCAAAACCGATTAGAATCCAGAGGACATGGGAGCCTGAATGATGTAGTCAATTAGGTGTTAGTGATACTGAAACAAAGAGCAGGGAAGAGAAGGGTAGAAAGTAAATCTGGAGAGCCAATGTGGAATAACAGATACAGTGGGTGTATTTTTGCTTCTCCTGCTCTTTGCTGGGGCCATGACTTGAGTTTTTCTGGGACATGTAAGTAACTTATCGGAATAAAGTCCAATCTTTCACTGTCAGGGTGGAGAGCCTCTAGGCCTAAACTCAGAGGGATGGTGACTCAACTGGAGTCTCCTATCTTGATGGGCTCTCTATGCCATCCTCTGCTTGTTGAGTCCCTAAAAGTAAAGCTCCACCTTTCAGCTGTCTTCAGTCAATCTGTAAAGCCTCCAGGGCATAAGCACGACTTAGCTATAATGTTCTTTGATCTCTACCTGATTACCCACTTTCTGTAATATTTTTACAAGAAATTTTGAAGGAAGATGGGGAGGATCTAACTATTTTCTTTGTCTTCAGTAGAAAGGTTGAGCACGGGTTGGCAAACCATGACCCATGGGACAAATCCAGCCCAATACTTGTTTTTGTAAATTAAGTTCTGTTTGGAAAAAAAAACCCATACCTATTAATTAATATATTGTTAATAGCTGTATTCATGATGCAATGGCAGAGTTGGATAGTTTAGCTAGAGACAGTAGGATGCCACAAAGCCTTAATACTTACAATCTAGCCCTTTATGGAAAAAGTTTACCAGATTCTGCTAAACATGCCCGTCATTTTCAGAAACCAATCATCCTTCCCACAAGAAAATTTAAACATATATAATTCACAGTGTGAAGCATCTTCATATATACCATCTAATTAAATTTTAGTGGCAAACTTGATCCAGTTGAGTTTCTTTATTATTATAGATCTATCTAACGATGGTGATATTAATGAAATGTTCAGTGCTCAAACTGAAGTTAATTGGTAGGAAAATAAGAAAGAAGTGGTGTAGATTACTGGAAAAGGCCAATAAAACTGCCATTGATGGAGATAAATGGAAAACTGGAACTTCAAAGTGATTAAAAACATGATTAAGAGATTTAATTAATGTACACACAAACAAATATTAGGCTTATCATCATTTAAATCATATTTTGATACTTTCTAGCACCTACTGTGTGGCTGATAATGTGCTACAATTTTATATGCACTCTCCCAATCAAGTTCCAATCTCTGTTGAGTTAATTACAATTCTTCTCATTTAACAGATGGGTAGACTGAGTTCCAGAAAGTTTAACCAATTTATTTGTGATCTCAAGCTTGCAGGCAACAGTTTTGGGATTTGGATCCCCTTTAGAGTGAAAGCAGCAGAAGGACCAGCTGGGGCCATTTCATGTACTTCTTTAGACAACAGGGTTGTGCTGCCCCAACAGGTTTTGTTCATGTTGTAAATATGGTAACAATACCATCTCTGACTTTTTGTTTCAGTTGTATCCTGGAAGAAAACCATCAAATGGCAGAGGCAGAAATGTTTACTTCTAAGAAACAGTAGGACAGATCTGATTGATTTGGACTGAGGCATACTGACAATTCAACAGTAGCTGGCTGAAATTGCCTTTTCCAACTGGAATAGGCAAGCCTCATCGAGAGCACTGTAGTCAGCCCGCACCTGCTGCAGGAATCCTTTGCAGTACTTCCGAGGCAACGCGCATCTTGGAGGTATCTTAAGACTCTGTTATGTATTTATTATGTTCATGAATATCAAAGAGGTGGAGGACAAGTTTGGAAGCTTCAGATAAACTTCAGATAGGCTCTGGGAACTTCTAATTGCATTTTTTTAAGTTGTGTTTTATGTATACTCTTTATAAAAGATTTCTTCCCCATAAATTCCTAAGAGACTGTTCCTTAGCCTGCACTCAACAACTGGAAAGTTTTTTGTCTCTTAAAATCCAATTGATGTTTAGGTGTCTGTGCCTTTGTAATGTCCTCGGTTGCTTTCCCAGCAAGATGTTTGCACTTAGGACTTCGTTTTGCTTTAACTTTGGCAAAGATTTACCCTGAGTCTGAGGCCAGGAAGGAAGTCATTTAGGCCCCAGAAGGACAAATTCATCTTGACTGGTAAGTAACAGAAAATGGGTTTGTTGTTACAGAAAACTTACAGGCTTAACTTGAGCAGCTGTGAATGCTGCAATCGATTTGAAATGGTTGTTTTAAAAATAATTAACTACAAAAACAAATGCATAATTAAATTCTAAATATTGTTATACTGGTAGGCATGTTTATATATTGTAATTAGTCTGAGGTGAGAAAAAGAGCCCAAGGAGGTTCCTGAACCATTAGAATACTTCCAGTGTCAGAATGCTTCATCCTTCCCTTCCCTATTTTTTTGCTCCACCCTCCTAATTTTGTTACTTCTTAGTCTTGAAGAGAGAGAAATATAGGGGAAGAAACGATAGAAAAAGGCAGAAAGATTGGTACTTGCTAACACTGGAATAACAAATCATATGACATCAGCGGAGAATCAGTTCGCTCGGAAATTCAAATATGTGACCTCCCCGTAATGTAACATGAACGATAACTGAGAGTTGATCTCTATGTTTCTTAGAATGTGTCCTTTAACAAACGCACAGTAAATGTGCTGTCTCTGGAAGGATTGACCAGTGTGTAAAGTCTTGTTTCACGCAACTTGAAACCATTGAAAAATATTTTTGTGAGTTACCTTTACATGTCCTCTGTAGGACAAAGATAAAATAAGGGAAGAATAATTTTTATATGACAATGAAATGGACTCTTAAGGGTGGAGGAAAGGATTGGAACAAAAAAAAAAATGTCAGTACATTTAAATTAAATTTGCTTGCAATGATTGGTTCAGTTTCAAAACCTCTTCTGGTTAATAACCATTTTGCCATACACCTTAGCCAAAGGTCACTACTATCCTGACGGTTCCACCATTATAGATTAGTTTTGCCTACTTTGGAAAATTATACACATGGAATCATACAGTATGTTCTCTTTTATGTCTTTCTTCTTTCATTCATGAGATTCACCCATGTCATTGCATTTGGTTTTAGTATGTTTGTTCTCATTGTGTGACCGTACTACACATTATTTATTAATTTGACTGTTGAAAGATATTTGCTTTGTAGGACTGCAAACCAGGTATGTGGAATCCTGGAAAACCTTTTTTTTCCCCCAAGGTCTCTGCCTACATAAATGATTTGAGTAAAAATGAATTACAAAATTTATGGGCCTATGTGATACTGATTTATCAATAAACATTTAGAATAATAGGTAGAGAAGAGGTACTTACAAATTTGTTTATTGTCCAATTGGTAGTCATAAAGATTCTTCATAACATCCAAATATCTTCTAAATAAGACCCAGGAATTATGTCTTAATGTTCTTAATTGTCACATGTCTTATTCCTGGCTAATGTTTTTCTTACTATAACGAAAAGTGAGCAAGACTTTACTATCTGCAATGCCATGGCTCTTCAGCACCTGTTGGTATTGAAACACCATTGATTTTCTTGCCTTTGCATATCCCTAATACCTTTTTGTTAAATGCTGGTTACTTTATTACCCATGATGTTGCATCACCCATGTGACATCTGTGAATATTGGCTTCCAATGCCTCTCCCAAAGATTGTTACTTTACTTCATTGATTGTGACCACACATGCAAGTCTTATCCATAGTGTGCAGTGTCAACAAGAATTCATTTCTAGCCATGATAAATTTACCATTCAGAATTTTATAGGATAAACATAGAACAACACATCTTGTTAGCTATGTCTTCTCTTGAAGTCTTTTGACTAGAATCAGTATAATCCTAGAATGTGATATCTTTTGGTGTTGGTTATAACCCCTGCCTTGTACTTCTTCCCACCATTGGGAATGATCAGCTAGGAGTCGATCAGTTTGTACAAGCAGGGTGGTTCCCGTCCATACAAGGTATATCCCTGCCATGTTCGGTATGGCTTAAGAACAATCAAGGGAAGCATCAAGAGGACCCACTGGCATTACAGAGCATCAGTCTGGTTAGCCCATGGAGGAGATAGCTATGAGCAGCCCTGGAGGACTGGCGGATATGAGATACACATTCTATGGAGAAGGTGGGGATTGTAGTGGCTGTTCATATGGGATGAGTGCTGCCACCCTCACCACTGCCAGGTGCAATAGACTAGATGTGGCACTGAAGTAAGAGCTGATACATGGATGTACATAGGTGGTGAAGTTGTCAGTGGACTGTTAGTAGCCCAGAGCCTGTGTCTATCTTGTGTCACCCCAAATTACTATATTAGCATCATTCTGGTGACTCAATCCCATATGATTTTATAGAAAAAAAATGCCAAACAAGGAGTCCTGGACCTCCTTGGGACATCCAGTCAACCCCATGAGTGGGTTAGAGTGTTGGAAAGCACCTAGGAGAGGGGAAACAGGGAGCAGTACACATATGAGTCCTAGTCTGGGCTCAGACACCCTACATGGATGGCAATACCAGCTCCAGCTGATACTACCCACTTGAAAGAGATAATTGCAAGGAAATCACTCAAAGCATGGGGTTCCTTGAGGCATTGGTAGGTAGAATGCTGCATGTCTAAGGATGATACTATTGGGTTGTTTCTAGTTTTAACCATTACAAGAAAGCTATTATGAATATTTTTGGTGCACATATGAACTGATTTCTGTTGACCCTATACTCAGAGTGGAATTGACTATAACTAATTATATATAACTGAACATAACATGCATGTTCACTTTAGCAGGTGCTGACAAGTTTCCAGAGGATTTCTATCAAGTCACACTCTCAGAAACCTGACAATATCAGATCTCCACACCCTTGTCAGCATTTGGTGAGGTCATTATTGTTATTTAAAACAAAACAAAAAGAAATAAGCTCTTCTGGTGGATTCAGTGGGACTTCATAATGGTTTTAATCAGATTTTTCTGATGAATAATGATATAGATACCTTTTCATATGCTTATTGGATATGTTGGTATCCTTGATGATTTTCAATTTTTCTATTGACTCTATTTGATAGAAAAACATCTTTTTTTCTTATTGCTTGGTAGAAATCTTTTTCTTATTGAATGTAGGAGTTCTTGATATATACCTTTAATACTAGTCTTTTATTGGTATTTGTATTGCACATATCTTTATCCTATGTAACATTTAGGTTTTTATTCTCTTAATGGTGCCTTTGAGTGACAGAACATTTTAATTTTAATATAATCCAACTTATCAACATTTTCCTTTATTGTTAGTACATTTTTGTCCTGAGAAAGGCTTGATTTCAGCCTTTCATAGGGCAGTTTTTTCTATTTTTATGGACCACACTCTTTAGGGTTTCATCTGAAATTCTGGGTTCTTTACCAGAAGGAACCTCACCTTGGCAGACCCTGAGCTCTAACCCTGTCTTTCAGTATCAAAAAACTTTAGATATTTTTGCTCATTGTTTTAGCCTCTCAGACTTACTTTCCACTTGTATTCTTGGTGACTTGCATATATAGCTTTGGTGTCAGCTAACATCTCGTGGGGAGATTGCATATAGAATTTTCTAACTCACTTTTGTGCCATTCCTTCCTCTGTGATCTTGGCCCTGCAAATCTGGGCATCTCCAAATTCTAATTTCTGTCTCCCCAGCCTGATGGAACTGCCTCCAGCTCCAGATTGCTTTCTGCTTCTCTTTCCTGGGCTGCAAATTGGTAAATTCCTCAGGAAAAAAAACCCCACAGAGGCAAATTTGAGTCTCACCTCAGTTAGCTTATTTTCTGTGATGTTGATCTTTCAAGTCCTGTCCTCTTTGGATCATTTATGATGCTTTCAAATATTCATTCATTCATTCATTCATTCATTTTTGTATTTACTCAAAATAATCTGCTTTTATTGTTGATCTGAGAGAGAGAGAATTACTCTGATGCATGACATATGCTATCATGCCAGAGGTGGAATGAAGTCATAGTTCTTAAAATAATCCTTTAAGCATGCTACACCTGGGGAGTTTCACTGGTCCTAGTTGGTATCTAGTTCCAGCTTTTCTCCATCTTTATGGCCCCTCCTATCCCTTATCTCTTTCTTTTCTGTAATTTTATTTCTGTTCCTCTTTGGCAATAAAAAATTCCTCTGTTTACCTTATGCAGAGTACTGCTGTTCTCTCTCTCTCTCTCTCTGTCTCTTTCTCTCTTTTAATCCTTGAACTCTGTAGTCACCTTAACTGGCAGGACCCATTGTCCATTCCAAGCTTTTAACTCTCATGTGAGGATAGTTCCCACTTTAAGAGGAACTCTAATGCAGTTGTTAGAAAATTGTCCCCCTACCCATTTCTACAAAGGTATGTATCAGTTTTTATATAAATGATACCTAATTCCAAAGAGAAATTGAAGTGGCTTGACAGAAGGAAGTCAAAGTCCTTATGTCTGAAGTATATTTTTTGTTTTTATCTTGCTCTTATTTTTTTGAGTAATATTTCCTATATATATATATATATATATATATATTCTACTATGTTCTAAAATCTTAGAAAATATTTAAAACTTCAAACCTGACTTGAAACTTCTTGAAATTAAAGGAGACTTATTTATTTACTTATTTCTTTGATGTTTACTTATTTTTGAGAGGTAAAGTGTGAGTAGGAGAGGTGCGGAGAGAGGTGGGGGGACAGAAGATCTGAAGTGGGCTCTGTGCTGACAGCAGAGAGCCTGATGCTGGGCTTGAACTCACCAACCTTGAGATCATGACCTGAGCCAAAGTCAGATGCTCAACAAACTGAGCCACCCAGGTGTCCCTTCCTTACCTAATTTTAAAAAAATTGACTTCTAAATGAAGCACTGATGCTAGGAATATTGCTCTGTTAAGCCTAAGTTTCCTTTAGGCTCATCCTCTGGATTCACTTAGATAAATTATCATTTGCACAGACTCTCAATGTATATATGCTGTTCACTCATTCAACACATATTTATTGAGTGCTAACTCAGTGCCGTGCTCTGTGCTACGTGCTAGGCATACAATGGTGAGCAAAACACACATGATCTCTGTCCCCATGGAGCCTACTGTTCTGTGGGGAGGAGCAGATATTAGTAAAATGACATAAAATGCTACCTCAATCTACAAACGGAAAATTGTTGACAAGAAAATGTGCGGCCTCTGTGATAGCACAGAGAGATCACATATTGGCTGGGAGTTGCTAAACAAAGCCTCGTTATGTGGATATTTCACCTAAGGTTACATGCAATTTCTATCATTACTCTGAATAATCAGCAAGGTGAATGATTTTGTTACAACTGTGTGCTACAACTATGTAGCATAACATTTCTAATCATCATGAGACCATCACATTAATAAAATTCCAGTATATAAGACGTATCCCACAAGCCTACATATTGTATGGCTAGGATGTCCTTTATTTTAAACATTGCTCTATTTAATGGCATAGGTGGATGGCACAGGGATAGAGAAAAAGATGGTTCTTTGTTGTATAGTACTAAGTAAATTTAGATATTCAGTGTATTGTTTTAAATTTTTATTTATGCTTCCAGTTGGCGTTGCTAGGTGGAAAGAAGGATGTGCTGATATTTTTCAGGGCAGATCATATTTACTTCTGGTCTTTGAGCATAAACTTCAACATATATACAAAAATGATGAAAATTGAATATCTTGGAAGAGAATACCTGCCAAACACTATTGTCACTTGAAATGCTACTAATTCTGTTCTTGCAGCTTTGCCGAAGGAACGCTATGAACAAAGCATGCAGGCATGAATGTGTGTCATATGCTCAGGGAAGGGCGAGCATAACAGTAAGTACAAAGAGAGGTAGAATGGAGTGGAAAAAATAGAGTGGACCCAGATTACAGGTTGAGGGGTGTCCTGCTAAGAATTTGTAGGTAATAGGGGAGCCACTGAAATGGGTATGTTGTGGCAGGGAGGATATCTATTATTTGGTAAGATTGCTTTGAGAAACCTGAGAAAATGGATTGAAACGAGGAGAGTTATGGACTGAGCCACAGTGAACAGATAATATCTGGGAAGGGATGGTATTCGAGAGTCTCAGATATGTCACCTATGATTAAAGATAATCTCTGTTGTTGTTGTTGTTTCTTTCTTTTCTTTCTTTTTCTTTTTTACTTTTAGGAAAAGCTTAACAACTGGAGAATTTTAATGAATCTGATAGGATTGCGAGATTACTAATTAACAACAATCGATCTTCATTTCATAATTTGGGGTCCCTTATCTGATTTTCCTATTACCTTAAGCATTCTATGTTCTGACTTTTTGCTTTTGATTCCCTCAAACTATGCTGCTCACAAATGAAGAATACATTAATGTAAATATGTAAGGAAGTTCTCATCTTTATCATTTGCTCCTGAGCCTTGGACAGTTCTGATGTAAATCATTTTAGAAGCTTCCCTAATTAAAATGGAAACCCATTGTGTCAGTTTGTCTGAAGGAACTAGAGTAATGTATATTTGAATGTTTGTTTGAATATAGCTTTTAGGCTATTGACAGAAATTTGAGAAGGAGGCCAAGTTTAGCAGCATGGGCCCAGAGAAAGACCAAAGCCAGGCATGAATATTTACTGACAGGCGGTTAAGCAAAACAGCCACTCTGCTGTTTGTCTTTTCACTGTCCTGGATATTTGCTTCTTATTAATCTTTTAGGATGTATTCTTCCTTTGCTGAATCCATTATTAAACAGAGAACAGACATTGTGTTAGTAGCATTGTTTGTTCTTGCTCAGGTTGATGGAGAAAAAAATATGTTGGAGGTAGTTAAAAGAAGTTGTATTACTTTTCTAATTATGTGCATTTACAAACAGAACAAGATTTCTAAAAAGACATCCTGTATTTTTAGTTGTTTTTAGGTAAGAAAAGTGTATATCTTAACACTAGATTGTAGAGAATGATCTCACAAATTCTCTAAAATCTGCCTCTTGCTCCCTGGGAGTTTTCATAGAATTATAAAAACTATTATGCTGATGAGTTTTTATGATAAAAAAAGAATACACTGGATTTTGTGTTTCATGGGCCAGCTATGGATTGCTTCTCTAGGATGATTTGGCCATTTTTATCTGCAGTATTTTTTTGGCAGTATTATTGTCTTGTAACAATTAAAATAATATTGTTCTATTAAAATTAAATATGTAGCTACAATCTTCATTCTTTTAACAACCTTGTAGTTTAGAGATAAGGTTGCTGAGGCCCAGAGAGTTTGAGTACCTTGCCAAATATCACGTAATGGTAAATAAAGACACTGATATTCAAATTTAAGTCTGCCTCCAAAGATCCTATTTTTTTCTGATATACCCTGCTGCTTTTTCACAGAGATAAATGTCACACCAAATTATTTTTCTTCTTCTACTCAGAGGAGGAGGATGAGGCATGGAGGAGTTGTGTCTTGACGATATGAAGCAATGAGACCTTGTTGTAATAAAAAATGGCAGCCAGTCTTTCAGTGGCTTGCTCATTAGTGTCTCAAAATAAAGAATTCAGTTCTGATGATGGCAAATTCTTGGCAACTAACAAAAGGAAGCAAAATACAAACATTTTGAAGTAGGCTTCTACTGATACTTCTGTCTGAGAGATTTATACTTTTGTCTCTTTGTTTTCCCAAAGTGTCCGTTTCAGGAAAACCAAATCTCCATTTCAGTTTGACCTGAACGGGTTGTGTGAAGCCTTGTCACTTACTGCTTGATGGATGATGTCATGATGAGTGGCATGTACAAGGATGGAGTCAGTGATCTCAAACTTCCCAAAGCTTGATTTGTATTTTAAGAACGTATATGTCTGGCCAAAAGGAAAGATACATTCAGTGGCAAAGAAGCAAATTTTGGCATTTTAAAAGCCCATATTGTTAAATTGTGAAACTGTATCAGGGATTAATAAACTACAGCCACTCGGACCAGTCTCCATCATCTGAACTTGTTTTTGCATGGCTTCCTAAGTTAAGATGGTTTTTTACATTTTTAAAGGGTTGTAAACCATAAACCAAACAAACAAATTCAAAAATGCAAAGAATATGAAAGAGAATTTATGTGCTCCACAAAGTCCAAAATATTTACTATCTGCCCATTTGGAGGAAGAGTTTGTCTATGCCTGACCTATACAATGATGGTTAAGATATCTAAACATATACCAATTCTATTCCATGCAGCTTGCCTTAGAGAAACAATAGATTTGTGCTTGAATCCTATTTACTGCTTGTGTGAACTTGGGTAGAATACACAATGTTCTTGAGGCATGCTTACCCATTCTTGAAATAGGTATAATGTTATCTGTGTCATAGCATAGTCAGAAAGATTCTGTATGTGAAGAAAGTTTTAAGTGTCAAAGCAGATTGCAAAGTAGAATGTAGAGTATAATCTCATCTTTGTAAAAACATGTTTATTTTTACGATTTTATTCACATGAAAAATGCCTGGGAACATAGCCACTGAGTTGTGTTAACAGTGGCAAATGCCGGAGAGTGAGAATAAAAAAAAAAGTTTACTCTATTTTATATGGTTCTGTATTACATTTTTAAAAGGTACTTCTTTGTTAATTACAGAATAAAAATAATTTAAAAACTTTTGGCTTATCATAGGGATAGGGTGAGTGTTGATCCTTCCTTTTTCCTTAAAGAAGAATAAAAGATTCTCCTGATGGCAGATTCTAATTTGTGGATTTGAACAGCATTTTGGAAAAGGCTTCAGTCTTAGCCTAGGATAGCAGAGCTCAGATTATTTAGGAGAACAAACATGTAAGTGTCTTTTAAAATGTACTTTATTGTTTAACAATTTGTAATGTCTTGACTTCTGAAAGGAAAATTAGATTCAATATTTCATTTCAAGTTTTAGCCTTTATATGGTTGGATGGGGCATCCTCAAATAGGATGCCATCCTCCCTGCATCTCACTTGGGGGAAAATTCCACCACTTATGTGTCCATCTGGACTTTCTTTTATCCCTGAAGTCAAATTCATGGAAAGCTCAGCCTAACCTCAGTGGACCCAACACTTCTGTTATTATAGACTGTTACTATGACTGAAAGTATTTCTGTAATTAATGAGAAATAAAAGACATAATTGGCAACGTTCTCCTTCCATTATTGCCCAACTGGGGCTCCATCAGGTCTATAAAGATTTCAGATTCTCTTAGACTGTTAGGCAATGCTGTTTGCCATGGTCTGGCTTCATCCAGATATATAATGTAAATTGAAAGAGCATTATATTTATATAATGTAAATTGAAATGTAAATTTCATCTGAAGTTGAGGAAACATGCCCATTAGTTTCATTCCTAAGTGCTATGACTTCTAACTAATGATGCTTTGGTGAAATTCCAACACTGTCAGTATACCCAAACATCCTCAAGACCCCACAAAACTGTAAGATCCCAGGTAAGGTTACTTGAGCAGCTTCTCACCAAGACTGATGGTTACTCTCATCCTCTGGAGCTGCCATGCTCTCTTGTTCTTTGCACAGTGCACAGGCCCTGCGTATCATTCCCTGTAACTCCCACTCTTCCAGGACCAGTTTGCCTGCCTCGGATTTCTCTCACACCTATAATTCTTTTTTTTTTTTAATTAAAAAATATTAATGTTTATTTTTGAGAGAGAGAGAGAGAGAAAGAGCACGAGCAGGGGAGAGGGCAGTGGGGGGAGATAATAGATAGATAGATAGATAGATAGATAGATAGATAGATAGATAGATAGATAGAAAGATAGGGATACTCTTAAGCAGGCTCCACACTCAGCCTGGAGCCCAGTGTGCGGCTGGATCCCATAACCCTAGGATTACGACTTGAGCTGAAATCAAGAGTTGAACGCTAAACAAATTGAGCCATCCAGGTGTCCCTCTCACATCTGTAATTTTGATTCACCCTCACACTCTATCTTTCTGAGGTGTGGGTCATCCATTTTCACCACTGCTCTCCACTGGCCCTAGGATTACCATTATTCATCTTTTAAATTTTTTTTTCAACGTTTTTTTATTTATTTTTGGGACAGAGAGAGACAGAGCATGAACGGGGGAGGGGCAGAGAGAGAGGGAGACACAGAATCGGAAACAGGCTCCAGGCTCTGAGCCATCAGCCCAGAGCCTGACGCGGGGCTCGAACTCACGGACCGCGAGATCGTGACCTGGCTGAAGTCGGACGCTTAACCGACTGCGCCACCCAGGCGCCCCTCATCTTTTAACCTGTTTACAAAAGCTTTTCTTCTTGGAGATGTTTCTTTTACAGGATACAATGCAGTTGATTTAATTTTATTACTCAGCTCTCTTGAATAGGATTGTCTCTGTGTTATGTCTCCGTCCTGTTAAAGGGATAAACAGTCTGCAGAGAGGAAAGGAAGATGGGTTGGTTTAAGTTCAAGTACAATTTTACGTGGCTTCCACTCAAGATCCTACAAGGCCTGATGAATCTCATTCCTCATGTCTGTCTCAGTGTCGGTCCCTTAGAATGCTGTGTTGTCTTCCCGAATCTGTCCACCACCATGGCTATTCTTTCTCAGCCAAGCCTTCAGTTATAGCTTTGTTTGGTCTAAAACTGTGAACAGGGCTTGGACCTTTCCCATAGGAACTTTGTTTCTTAGGAAAACTTTGGGAGGGATCTAGTTGTCTGATAAAGTTCCTCTCTGTATTCTATGACTTCGTTAAAAAAAATGCTTAAAGGTTTTTTTTTTAATACTTTGATTTTCTAAAAACTGCAGAAGACAGTATACACTTCTCATACTCTTTGCCCAGTTTTCCCTGTTGTTAACATCTTACAATAGTACATCTGTCACAACTGAGGAACCACCATTGGTATATTCCTATTAACTAAACTCAGTCTTTATTTGGATTTCACTAGTTCTGTGATTCTTAAGGAGGTATTTTTTTTTGCCAAAAGCACAGGGGATATATAGGACAGTGTTGCCTGTTATATTTTGGATTAAGCTCTGATCCTTTCTGGGTAATTTGGGGTGGTGAGTGCCTTGGTTGACAATTAATTACATTATTTTCTAGGTGTGTCCTGATTAAATGACTTGAAAGGGGTGCCATTAGGGACAAACATTGTTTTTCACACAGCAGTTCTTTGCGTTTTCAGAACTCCAAAGTAAGAGGACAGATTAGGGGAACCGGCGTCTTCTTTTAGTGAAACCTTTCGCTGAGAAAGAGCAGGCAAAGGCCTCTGCTCCAATTTTAGTATATGTGCTGCTGGAGGGAGCACCAAAGGCCTCTGCTCATGTGGCTCCCCCTGCCCTGGGGCTTCATGGGAATAATGCTGACTTCAGGCAAAACTACAGTGCCTGGGAGAGCAGTAGGGGCTAAGTAAGGTTTACAAATAGGTTAAAAATAAAAATCATTTGGATTTTTGGAGAAAGCAGAATGAAGTGAAACCAGGATGAACTTAAAAACATAGAAAACTATTAAAGTGCCCAGGGGGATTTGGGTTAGTGGTCATAGAAAATCTTGTATGATTACTGTACCTTCTTTAAATGTAAAATCTATCTCGTAAATGTTCTGAAGATACTGTATGTTTGTGTGTGTGTGTGTGTGTGTGTGTGTGTGTGTGTGTGTGTGTGTATTTGAGCTGGCAGGGTGACATTTATTAGGCAAATAAATATTGAACAGCTAGCTAGCTGTGGACTAGACACTGTAGTAATTACTGAGGATACTGAATAAAGAAGACTGTTCTTGCCCTCAAGAAGCTTATGACCTGGCTGATGGTGACCTTACATATGTATAGCCTAGCAGTTTTTCTTTTCAACTATTTCTCTTCCTCCAATTTATACTGCATTTTATCTGGCATGGAAGGAGATGTCTAGCTATGGCAATATGACCATTGTCATAAGTTTGTCCTTATGACAAATATAAACACAAATTATCACCTTCATTAACAAATGTTGATTAAGTTTTTGCTCTCTGTAGCACTTTTACCAGCCATTAGGCAAATAAAACCAATGTAAGACATACTCTATCCCTTTTTTACCCAGTGTATTATCCTAAAAAGAAAAACAATGGTACAAGTTAGCCCCAGTTCGTTCTGAAGAATGTTTCAGATTTAAATTCTCAGGGAGATTAGAAAAGGATGCAGTCGCTTCCAACTGGAACCGGAGGTGAAACCTCATGGAAGAAAGCCTCAGATTATGCACCAGAAGTAAAACCTTATATATTCACAGGGTTTTTGAGGGTTGAACTAGACCAGCCCAATTTATTTAACACCCCCCTGTTTTCGTTGGTATTGCTCATTTTCTCACCTTTTTGTGCCACGATGACCAATTATGGTGAACATCATTCATTGCTCATTAGCTGTGTTAGAAGAAATGGTTAATATAGATTAAGATTGGCAGCAACAAGCCATGCCACCCTGGGAGTTAACACAGCAAGTGTGGAAATTATCCTGGTCTCTTCACTTCTCTGGGTTCCAATGCAGACCTTGAAATCCCCTATACCAGTGACTAACTAACTGGTTATCTGTATATTGTGCCACAGTATAGACTTTTGGCCCAGAGTCCTAGTTCATGATAGAAGTAAATACTTATTCTATGCTTTTTCTTGAAGTCTCCAATTGCTGTTTTACCCATAGGATATAGTTGGAGACTGTCATAATTCTGCCATAATATTCCAAATTTAGTTTTCAAACAGTCTTTGTCACATGCATTGTTATTTTTAAGATACAAGTGGCACAAGATTTATTATGCTATAGTCATATATATATGTATATGTGTGTATGTATATAATTTCCTACCCCCTAAGAGGTGAATTCTTTAGAGGAAATGAAAATAAAAATTTCATAGGGTGTAGGGGAGAGCAAATGCTCATCACAGACTTATCTGACAAGTCTCTTTCAAGAGCCTGTCCACAGATTGAAGATTCACTCTTTGCTCAATTTGCATCCTTGGCCCAATAAATGTTTTATGACCTCCCTCTATGAGCACTCACAGCCAGAAGGAGGTAATGCAAAATTGATCTGTATATTAAAACTGCTGAGCCAAGCGGGCTTGCTCCTGGAATTACACTGATTATGTGTATATGTGATTCAACAGGCCCTATTGAGACACCATAGTATTTGAAAAGACACCCATCAGCTGCATTTTTTATATACACAGTTTCTTCTTTTCCTCCTCCTCTTAACCCTCTGGACCAACTCCTATATTCACATTTTTAACTCCCTTTGGGCTCATGAATAGCAATAAGTGTTTTCAGAAAAGAAAATGCTTCACCATTATGCTCAGCAGTCTATTATTTCTAGAATACAAGGAAGGACATAGACCTTCAAATCAAACACACAGAGGTCGGAATCCCAGCTTTACCATTTAATTGCTATGTGGATTTGGGCAAATTATTATATCTCTCTGGGCCTCATATTGCTATTTTAAAGTAGAGATAATAACATCTACCTGCCTGAATTGTTGCAAATATAACTGGTATAGCCAGGCTTTCGCTGTCTGTGAATATAAAATGAGGTCCATTTCCTTTCATATCCATGTTATGATGGTGGAGTTAACGCTGACATGATAGATCCCCTTAAAGCATGCTCTAATTATTTCTGGAAATGACACCAGGTTCTCTTTTACATGGGCTAAGAACAGATTTCTTCACGTTTTTCATTCTGTCCTTTTTTGACAAGCTCCCAAGATATTCATTTATATAACAACTATTTTTATTGATACCTATTTTGTGCTAGGAGCTTTTCTAGCACATGGGTTATTGCTGAATAGGACAGACAAGGTCCTTGTTTTCGTGAAACTTATAGATTATGTGGAGCATCTGGGTGGCTCAGTTGGTTAAGTGTCTGACTCTTGATTTTTGGCTCAGGTCATGATCTCCCCAGGTTTGAGAGTTTGAGACCTGCTTTGGACTCAGCTGTCAGGACAGAGCCCAAGCTGTCTCTTGGGATTCTCTCTCCTCTGTGCCTTCCCCATGCACACATGCTCTCTCTCTTTCTCTCTCTCTCTCTCTCTCTCTCAAAGTAAATAAACTTAAAAAAAAAGAAACTTACAGATTGTTGCAGGTGAGGGGTGAGGGAGTCAGACCAAATAGATAAATAATTATAGATAAGGATACTCTGAAAGAAATAAAGCAGAGAAATCCTGTAGAAATTGACTAGCAAGCTGTTATAAAGGAACAACATTAGAGATGATAGGTAGTTGACATTTGAGCTAAAACCTAGATGGTGAGATGGAGCCTACTAAGTGAAGATCAGAAGTAGAGGAAGGACATTCCAACGTTTATTTATTTTTGGGACAGAGAGAGACAGAGCATGAACGGGGGAGGGGCAGAGAGAGAGGGAGACCCAGAATCGGAAACAGGCTCCAGGCTCTGAGCCATCAGCCCAGAGCCCAACGCGGGGCTCGAACTCACTGACCGCGAGATTGTGACCTGGCTGAAGTCAGACGCTTAACCAACTGCGCCACCCAGGCACCCCGAGGAAGGACACGGGGATTCCAGATTGAAGGAGCTACAAAGGCAGTTTTGAGAAAGAGCCACGGAGTTAGAGCAACTGAGGGAAGAGGAGTATGATTCTGGTCATCAATTCTGACATGTGGGTTTCTTCCCACACCACCAAGCGCTTCATCAACACCAGGTGGGTGTCTTGCAATTCAACTCAATTCTGACACTATCTACCCAGGAGAGAGCATCAGATTCCACAGGGTAAGGGTTTAGTCCCATAACACTCGATACTGTCCCACCCTGAACTTGCACTTCAGATGCCAGGTTGCTACCTGTGCTTTTGACTGACTGGCTATAAATCAGAGCTTCCCATGACCCCCTCCTTTGGGTTCATTAATTGCTAGAACAGGTTACAGAACTCAGGAAACCAGTGTACTCACTAGATTACTAGTTTATAATGAAGGATATCAAAGGACATGAGTCAACCTACATGTGAAGAGATATATAGGGCAAGGTACAGGGAAAGGGCACGGAGCTTCAATGCCCTCTCCTTGCACACAACTCTTCCCGGATCTCCATGTGTTCACCAGTGAGGAAGTTCTCTGAACTCTGTCCTTTTGTTTTTTTTTTTTTTTTTTTTGGTTTTTTTTTTTTTTTTTTCAACGTTTATTTATTTTTGGGACAGAGAGAGACAGAGCATGAACGGGGGAGGGGCAGAGAGAGAGGGAGACACAGAATCGGAAACAGGCTCCAGGCTCTGAGCCATCAGCCCAGAGCCCGACGCGGGGCTCGAACTCACGGACCGCGAGATCGTGACCTGGCTGAAGTGGGACGCTCAACCGACTGCGCCACCCAGGCGCCCCTGTCCTTTTGTTTTTTTTTTTTTTTATGGAGACTTCATTATATAGGCAGTGTTGATTAAATCATTGGTCGTTGGTGATTTATTCAGTCTCCAGCCCCTTCCCCCTTTCCAGGGAAGTCAGGTGGGTGGGACTAAAGGGTCCAACCCTCTAATCATGTGGTTGGTTCCTCTAGGGCCAGCCCCAATCCTTAGATGACCTAGGGGCTTTCCAAAGGACACCTCATTAACATAACAAAAGACACTCTTTGTCATTCTCATTGTTTATAAGGGTTCTAGGAGCTTTGTGCCAGAAATGAGGGATGAAGACTAAATATATGTTTCTTATTATAAATCACAGGGAGTATAACTGAAACGGTGAGAAAGGGTAAGGTAGTACAAGGTGAGTCTGATAATTGCCCAGGGGCCTGATTATGTATGTCCCTGCAGGACATCAAAGGGCAATTAGAATGCCTGGAAGATACTGATTGATATGTTTTAAGCAGATAAACCACATGATCTAATTTACTTAAAAAAAAATTACGTTAAAAAAAAAAAACAAAAAACTTCTGGCTGCTGGATGTGTAAGAATATGAGTACAAGTGTGGAAATAGGGAAAATATTTTGGCTATGATTGTAGTTCAGATAGGAGGGGTCACCTGGGTGGCTCAGTGGGTTAAGCGTCTGACTTTGGCTCAGGTGATGATCTCATAGTTTGTGGGCCTGAGCTCCACGTTGGGCTCTGTGCTGACAGCCTGGAGCCTGCTTCAGATTTTCTCTCTCTCTCTCAAAAATAAACATTAAAAAATTTTTTTCTGGCAGTGGCTTGCGGGTATGATACAGAGCATGAGTTCTGTTTTTCATAAGCTGGTACTAGTCTTACTATTGAAGATGTCAAGTAGTTAGATATACAGCCTGAAATCTAGGGTTTAGAGGATGGGAGATTTAAATTTGAGAGGTATGAAAACATATATATAGTATTTAAAGCAATGGATGTGGATGAATTATTGGGGAATATGAATGGGAGATAAAAGAAGAGGTTATAGGATCATTCCCTAGAGTACGCTAACATTTAGAAGTCAGCTAAAGAAGAGAAGAAAGTAAAGAATATTGAGAAAGAGAATTAACGAAGCTGGAGGAAAATGGAATAATGTATGATGTTCTGGACTCAAGACAAAAAAAGGCTTTTAAAAAGGTAAGAGTGTTTGAATGTACGGCTAAGAAGTGCAGTGAGAGGAGACAGAGAAGGGATTACAAAATTTGGCAGCATGGAGATCACTGACAAGATCCTGAGGAGCTAGTTCATTGAGTCATTGACGTAAAGAGTGAAAACCCAGTTGAAGTGAGGTGAAGATAAGATAGGACCTGAAAAAATGGATATAGATAAGTATTTCCAGACATTTGGCTATTGAATGAAGTAAAGAAAGGAGACACTCTTTGGCAGAACATGAAAGGTCCAGAAAAGAACTTTTTTTGTTTGTTTGTTTACTTTTTCCAAATGGCAGATCCAGAACGTGTATACTTTTCAATGTTAATAATCCTTGGAGAAGAATAATTGATGGTCTTGGAGAGAGGGTGAATCTTTGCCACAGTGAAATCTTTGAGAAGCCAAGAGAGGATGTCTATAGAACACAGGTGCTCTGCTGGCATTTGATAGATAAGGATTGGTCTTTCATGGTAGGGGAAGAGAAAGCAGTGACTGCACGTTCATTTTGGGGGAAACTGAAGACAATTCCATCTGATTATTCTATTATCTCAGTGGAGTACAAGGGAAGGTTATTATTTAAGAGTGAGCAGGGAAGAAGAGGGGTTTTGGAGGGTTTGCGGAGAGAAAAGATGTGAAATAGTCTCTGAGGGGAGAGGCAGTGCCAGTCTTTAAGGAAATGTTCTGGTCTTGCTGGGCAGGCTTGAGTACCCTCAGAGAAGGAAACAAATTTAAAGTAAGACCTATTAGCGTGGTGGAGTGCCTCTGCTCCTGCACACGCTCTCGAAAGTGCTATTCAACACACAAAACACTGCTGGCGGCTGCTCTGAGAGGTGCTCTGTGAGGGACTAGTCCCTTTGGGACCACGTTCCAAGCATAAAATGAACATCCACAGAGCAAGGCTACAATTTTTAACAAAGTTTTGGATCTGGTGGAAGGAAGCCATGATGGTATGAATTTAAAAGTATTCTTGAACATAGCTACTCTTGCAGTTCACAGGAGAATTTTCAAGGAAGGTCTGATGAGCATTTTGATGCTTATAAGTCGACTGGCTCCCAGGTAGGTAGTAAGGGTCAGTTTACCCTCTCCAAAGAGAATGCCCTTGAGAGTGGCTGTTCTGTGTCCAAGAACCAGGTACGCCAAGGCCCAGAGAGACGAAAATACTTCATTCTCATCCCAGCCTGAGGTGTTTCCCAATCTCCATTTTTTGTCCCTAGAATTTTCCTCTTTCCAGGTTGACTGACAATAGTAATATAAAATCACATTTTTAAAGCTTATTTATTTATTTTGAGAAGGAGAGAGAGAGAGAGAGAGAGAGAGACAGAGCGCACATGAGCAGGGTAGGGGCAGAGAGAGAGAGAGAGAGAATGAGAGAGAATCCCAAGGAGGCTCTGCACTGTGCAGAGCGTGACATGGGGCTTGATCCCCATGAACCGTGCGATCATGACCTGAGCTGAAATCAAGAGTCAGTTGCTTAACCGACTGAACCACCCAGGCACCCCAATATCAAATCACATTGAAGAAAGTCTGTCTTAACCAAAATGGTTGTAGTCTTACTTAATGGCCTGAATAAAATAACATTAGTGCATTTGGATTATTCCCTCTAAATGACATCATGTATAGAACACCAGTTCTATCAACATCATCATCATCAACATCAGGTTGAGTGTGATCAAATACTTTTTTTAAGTCAATGAATAGTAGCTTGAGGGCAAAGCCATATCTGTATGCTTTTTCCGTAGTTCTCTCTATTTCAGCTTCATACTTCCTATTTGAGCTACTTAAGAACATATACAATTCCAATGAGCAATAGTATTTTTTTAATCTACACACCATCCAGGAATACAGCTTGCAGAAACACAGTTTATGCAGGGCAATTTACATTGCCAAATAGAATTCATGGCAGTGAATATTTTATATTTTTCCCTAAAGAAAATATGTGTGTGATGGTTTTACATTTGCAGAATTATGGCTCATTCAAGAGGTTCTCCCCCATGCCTTAACTACAACAAAGGGTTTCTGTTTCCTTCCACAAAGAAGAGTTGAGGTCTCTTCTATGTTGATGTATAGATAACCCCAGTGACTTTGTTTGTTTGTTTATTTATTTATTATTGAGAGAGAGAAGAGAGAGAGAGAGAGAGAGAGAGAGAGAGAATGAATCCCAAGTATGCTCTGAGCTTTCAGTGCAGAGCTCAATGTGGGCTCAAACTCATGAGCCCATGAGATCATGACCTGGGTCAAAATCAAGAGTCAGATGCTTAACTGACTGAGCCACCCACGTGCCCCCCCTCCACCACAACTAACTTTTAAATAGTAATTTTCTGAGGTTTCCAAAACATTTAGGGTTGAGTTGTGGTCTAAGGACCTTGCTAAATGAATTTTAAAGATCACATGTTTAATGTGGCTTGAACATACCTACAAAATAATAGGGGCCCTATCTTATAGATTTTAAGTTCTATATAAGTTAATGCTATAGTATTATGGTATCTACATCATAGGTAGATACCTAGAAAATGTAGATTCTTTTACCTATAATAATCATTGTTTCTTTCAAAATACAAAATTAAATTATTATAATGTACATTACTATTAGTACAAGTGCCTAAATTTGCATTATATACTGCATTTCTGCTACTTGAATGGTTCTTCTTCATGGGCTTATTACTCCAGTTTATTAAAAATCGGCATTTGCTATAAGATGGATTTGTCTTGAAACTTTCCCATGGATCTATTTATCAAAATGGCTTAATTTAACTTCTAGGCTATATTAAAAATAATAAATTATAATAGTAAAATTTTATTATACCACTTTATTAAAAAATAGATTGTTTGCCATACTGGGAATCCAATTTACTTAAGTGTTTACACTGGTGGGGTGATTACAGTAGGGTCAGAGAAAAAATGAGAGGAAAAGAGAGAGAAAGAGATTTACAATAGATTACAGCAAGAAAATAAAACCTTATTGGGGCGCCTGGGTGGCGCAGTCGGTTAAGCGTCCGACTTCAGCCAGGTCACGATCTCGCTGTCCATGGGTTCGAGCCCCGCATTGGGCTCTGGGCTGATGGCTCAGAGCCTGGAGCCTGTTTCCGATTCTGTGTCTCCCTCTCTCTCTGCCCCTCCCCCGTTCATGCTCTGTCTCTCTCTGTCCCAAAAATAAATAAACGTTGAAAAAAACAAAAACAAAAACCTTAGAGTATGACCATGTAGGTTAGCGACTATAATCACAGAAAAAGGAAAAAAAAAGGACGATGTCTTAATGACTGGAAACGAGATAATTGCAAATAATGCACCAAACTCCAGGCTACTGCATGAAGAGCTATGAAACAGAAAATCTTGGCCTGTTGTGAAAAAAATTAATGTTTCTGATATTCCTTCATTCACTCACTTAATCATTTATACATCAATCCTTGCATCATGTTTAGATGAGAACAGTGAAGAAAAAAATTGATGTCTAAATTCTGAAAAAAGGTAATGAAATAAACTCCTATTTGGTTATATGTCTTTCTTTGTAGAGACATGTGCATACTTGATTGGTAATCATAATTAATTCTACCACTTTATAAAGGATTAAACCTGCAAAACTATAAAACTCCTAGTAGATAACATAGAAGAAAATCTAGGTGATGTGGGTATGGTGATGCCTTTTTAGATGTAACACTGAAGATGTGATCCATGAAAGAAACAGTTAACAAGCTGGGCTTTACTAACATCACAAACTTCTGCTCTGCAAAAGACAATATTAAGAGACACAGAAGACAAATTATTTGCAAAATAGTTTTTGGGAAAAATATTTGCAAAAGACACATCTGATAAAAGACTGTTACCCAAAATATACAAAGAGCTTTTAAAACTCAGTGGTAAGAAAATAAACAACCTGATTTAAAAATTGGCCCAAGACACCTTAACAGACACCTCATCAAAAAAGAGACACAGATGGCAAATAAGTACATGAAAAGGTGCTCAACATCATATACTTAAGAGAAATGGAAATTAAGACAACAATGAGATACCACTAGATACCTGTTAAGATGGCCAAAATTAAGAACACTGACACGAAATGCTGATGAGGATGTACAGCAACAGGAACTCTCATTTATTGCTGGTAGAAATACAAAAGGGAACAGCCTCTTGGGAAGACAGTTGGACCGTTTCTTAGAAAAAGAAGACATATTCTTACTATATGATCCAGCAATTGTTTTCCTTGGTGTTTGCCCAAAGGAGTTGAAAACTTGCGTCTACACAAAAATCTGCGTGCAAGCGTTTATGGCAGCTTTATTCATAATTGACAAATCTTAGAAGCAGCCAAGATGTCCTCCAGTAATTGAATGCGGAAATAAACTGATATATCCAGACAACGGGATAGTATTCAGTGCTGAAAAGAAATGAGTTATTAAGCCATGAAAAGACATGGAGGAAACTTAAATACAAATTATTAAGTGAAAGAAGTCAACCTGAAGAGACTACACACAATAATTCCAACTAGGACATTTTAGGAAAGGCAAAGCTATGAAGACAGTAAAAACATTAGTGTTGGCAGGAATTTGGGGGTGGAGGGAGATGAATTTGCAGAGCACAGAGGATTTTTAGGGTAGTGAAAATACTCTGTATGATATTATAATGGTGGATATGTGTCATTATACTTTTGTTTATACTCGTGGAATGTACAATGCCAAGAATGAACCCTAAGGTTAGCCATGGACTTTGAGTGACTGTGATGTATCGATATAGGGCTATCTTTGGTGAACAATTATACTATTTTGTTGAGTGATGTTGATAATGAGGAGGCTATGCATGTGTGGGGGCAGAGTTAATGAGAAATCGCTGTACCTTCCTCTCAGTTTTGTTGTAAACCTAAAACTGCTTGAAAAAGTAGTCTTTAAAAAAAAGCAGGCCCTTGACATCAAAAATCCATATGATCTTTTTGGCCAATAGGACTACTGTGAAATTGAGATGTGCTGACTCTAAGTGTATAACACATACCGGATTTTGAAGTGATAGTAATAATGATAAAAAAATACAAGATATCTCAATTTTATGTTATATGCTGAAATGGTATTATTTTGGATATATTGGGTTAAATAAAATACATTATTAAAATTAATGTTGCTAGTTTCTTTTGCTTTCTTTCAAATGTATCTAATAGAAATTTATAATTATACATGCAGGGACACCTGGGTAGCTCAGTCGGTGGAGCAACCAACTTTTAGCTCAGGACATGGTCTTGCGTTTCATGGGTTTGAGTCCCTCATTGGGCTCGCTGCTGTTGGCACAGAGCACGCTTTGGATCCTGAGTCCCCCTCTCTCAGCCCCTCCCCTATTTGTGCTTTCTCTCCCGAAATAAACATTAAAAAAAAAACTTTAAAAAATTATAAGTGCAGCTTAAATTATATTTAAGGACAATACTGCTCTAGACCAGTCTGCCCCCAAATAATGAAAATTGTTGGAAATAATGGAGGAATTAAAACACACATACATAAATAGGTATTTAAGAGAGGTTTGCGACTTTTAAGGTGCAATCCACGCTTCTTAGATCAGAGGAATTTATATAGGTTTCTTCTGATTTTGACTTAGAATTTATTTCTGAAGATTTGTTTTACGGATTGTGCTGACTTTTTTGTTCATCTCTCCTAGTAAATTAATTGCGCTTGCAGGATTTTTCTTTGTTTTCCGGTACATTTTTCCTTCCTTTCATGTTTGTCATCTATTCTCCGACCTGTTCCAAGGGTTTGAAATTGACTCCATATGTGACTTTCCATATGGTGGATTTTGAGGATCCTCTGAGAAATGATCTAGGGTGGGATCTATGTTTCTCACTGTAAAGTTGTTTATGGCTTTCCATTCTCAGCCATCCTTTGGGCATCACAATTCTGACTTTCTTACTCCCACCTCCTCTCCCTCCTTCCCTTCACTCTGTGTGGTATGTGCATGTGTACTTTGGATTTTGTGGGAGTTCAGAATGTGTGATGTCTAAGAATGGAAACTAAGGTAGGTTTTTTTTTTTTTTTTTTTTTAAGCTTGTGTAAGAAACAAGTAATCAGACAAATGCTGTATAGGATTTTGTTGAATATCGGTCAGGAACCCCGTTCTGTTTGAAATGAAGTAGCATCCAGCATATTGACATGAATGAAGCTGACACTTGGATGCAGAAAATTCACTGAATATAAATTTAAATATTAAAGAATAATGAGGTTATAAGTGCCTGAAAAATTGCTTTTGCTCATGCCCAGTAGGAATTTTCATGAGCATGGAATTATGTAACTGTTTCTGCCTCTCTGAAATATTACCAAAGTTTAATTGGCAGTTGTACAATTGGGTGGAAATTTTTTAATGGTTTACTGTTTTCTATAGATTGAAGTCTTCACTTATTATTACAAAATGTCTTCATACATTTGACAACAATAAAACCCAGACAGACAAAATGAAAATGTTGGTACCTTAAGAAATGTAAGATGTTGGTCAATTTATAAAGTGGACAGATCTGTTAAATGTCCAGGAATGTTAAGGTATTTTACCCTCTATTTATTTTAGACAAAAATATAGTCGCAATTTATAATTGCTTATATTTAGATGTTATTATATGTGTATCTATATGTGTATAATAGTCCATAAGATAAATGGCAGTATCTTTCATTATTGTCATATCTTTACTTCTGCATCTTTATATTTGTGAAATTAGATATTAATTTGGAGGTTTAATGAATGAAATATTTATATGCAGGAGTTCCTGGGTGGCTCAGTTAGTTAAGTGTAGGATTCTTGATTTCAGCTCAGGTCATGATCTCACAGTCATGAGATCAAGCCCCAAGTCGAGCTCTGTGCTGCACATGGAACCTGCTTGGGATTCTCTCTCTCCCTCTTTCACTGTCCCTCCTCTGCTTGTGTGTGTGCCTGTGCTGTCTCAACATAAAAAAAAAGAAAAAGAAAAAAAGAAATATCTATATGCAGATTTACTGCATATGTTTCCTATTTATATATATTCCCATAAATGAGTGAACAAGTCTTTGCAAGATGTTTTGTAAAAATCATTGTTCTTAAGATATTCACTCATTATACCTAAGCTTGGGAATGGATATTTTTACATTGTACCTATCTTTTGTTCAGGTGAAATTTGTAAATATTAACTGAATGTCTATTATGCGCAGGTGCTTCTTTCTACTTGCCTAATGGGGCCACTGATACTGATGGTTGTATTGTGGTTTTGTGTGAAAATGTCCCTGTTTTAAAGCATTTGACTGTGATGGGACATAGGTCAACAGTTCTCAATAGTTCAGAAGAAAAGAGTTTTTTTGTACTTATAATTATACACCATACTTAAAATTTTTCTGTAAGTTTGAAATGTTTCTAAAAAACAGAAGGAAAAAAAAGACTATCACTTGGCAACTGTTTGAGCTTGGAAAAATAACTTCAATGTTCTGAGCTCAGTTACCACACATACTAATATCTTTTTAAAAAAGTTTTTATTTACTTATTTTGAGAGTTAGAGAGCACACATGGGCAAGTGGGGTAGGGGCAGACAGAGAGGGCAAGAGAGAGAATCCAAGCAGGCTCCACACTTTTAGTGAGGATCCCGATGTGGGGCTAGATCTCATGAGCCACAAGATCATAACCTGAGCCAAAGTTGGAACATTAACCAACTGAGCCACCCAGGTGCCCCTGGGCATACTAATATCTTAAAAAGTTGTTTTAAGGATTAGGATTGTAAGTTAATTATAGATTTATGACTTCCTATTTTATTCAGTGGTTTATAATTTGTTAGAGTCATTATTTACTTTGATGATCAAATTATTCCATATTTGCTAGTGGGAGCCCCTTCTAATTTGAAAGCCTGTTTTAACATCCTTACAACAATCCTATTTTATGATTAAAAAATCTTTAAATTGCATCAGTATAGCACATCAAAGTACACATGACATAAGGGCATTTGCAGACATCTCAGAATAGAGGTCCGGACAGTGGTTTGCAACAACACAAAACAAATACAAAGTCCCTGAAGAACCACCGTGTTACAGAGAATGCAGCACCTGTAGGAGGTGTCTGTGATGGCAAGCACTGGGACAATAACCTGAAGTGTTGTTTGCTCTATTCATGGTGGTAGGCAGGGTAACCCTCTGATTAAAAAATAAAAAAGACATTTCCTGACTTATTTCAAAAAATATTAATCCCACAGAGAAAGAAAATCATGGTTAGGGAAAGGGAATTCTAATATTTTTGCTTATAATCTCTGAAAACTGAAGAGATGAAATTAACAGAGGGAAATATGGGGGGAGGTTGTAATTTCCCTCTTTTTCTTACCTTTAGGAAAAACCAGACCCAAGCTATTCCAGACACATGATGTTATTTCTTCAAGACCTCCAAAAACAGGAGACTCCACCACCTTCTCAGTCCATTTCAACATCTACTGATACTTACAGCCTGGAATTCTATGTCTCTAAACCAAGTATCATGTGCTGCTTTAAGATGAAACCTGCTATTCTTGTTCCATAGTCAAAAAAATAAAAATTCTGGTTATCATTCTCTTCAAGATGTCTGTAAGGGAGTAGTTTTCAAATTTATAGTTGCCGTGTTCATTCTCTACTTCCAAGGAGTAAGGATGGAATATTTTCTGGATTTTTACTCTCTGCCAGAGAGGCATTTTACTAATATTTACTGAGTACTTACTATATGCCAAGGGTGGACCTTACTAATTTGTTGAAAGCCTGAATAGAAAGCTGAGTAAGAAAGAATTCTTTCTCTGCCTGTCTTCAAGCTGTGATGATAGTCTTCTGCTTTCAGACTCAGAATCAGATCAGAGCTTATACTATTGTGTATAAGACCAGTCCAGACCAGACCTTCTCAGCCTCCATAGTTGTGTGAGCCAACTGCTCATAATTATCTATCTATCTATCTATCTATCTATCTATCTATCATCTATCTATCCATTTATCAACTATCTGGCTAGCTCCTGTGGGTTTGGTTTCTCTGGAGAACCTTGACTAATACAATAAGCAAGAAGCAGAGCTTGGAGCCCAGGCAGTCTTACTTCAGCATCCTTGCTCTTAACTAACACACTGAGTTGTCTCTGATTCAATAAACATTGTGTAATCTTCACAACTCAGCACAATTGGTGGGATTTTTTCCCCTCTCTTTTACAGATGAGGAACACAAGACTTAGAGAGGTTAAGCAATGTACCTGTGATCAAATAGCTAAGCTAGTAAGTGGCAGATATAAATTAAAAATTCAGATAAACATGGCTCCAAAGCCAGTGGTATTTATCTTCTAAATTTATTGCACTCCTTTCACGCACCTATTTATTTATTTTTAATTTATATGTGTGTGTGTATATATATATATATACATATTTTGTAGGCAGGAGAGGGAAGGAGAATGTTATCTACAACAGGGGGCCTGCTCAGAAAGGAACAGAAACCATTACTTTGCCTGGACAAGAACTGTATTTATCAGGTGTATTTCATCAGGTGGGCTCCAAATTAGATCTATAAAAGGCTGCAAAGGTAAAAAGACTTTCAGCTCCCTTCTTAAAGAACAGATAGTAGTTGCCATTTATCAAAGGCCTGTTATGTGGTCAGTACCATTCCTGGGTATAATAATCTTTCATTTAGTTCCCAACAGAAACCATTGAGGTAGTTTATTTTCATAGGCTGGGTTTCCCGGGAGCAGATTCTAATATAAAGATTCAAATGCAAATGATATATTATGGAGAAACCAATAAGGGATTGAGGAAAGCAGGCAGAGCAGGGAAGAAGGAAAGCAAGGATACAAATTAAGGCAAGAATTCACTCACAGAAAGTGACTTCAGCCTGATCCCATAAGGGCCACTGGAAAGGAAGGCATGCCTCAGGGTTTATCCCAGCCTGAGGCGTGGAACAGTGCTTTCCTCAGCCGCTCATTTTCTACCCTTGGTGAGTGTTGTTCTGATATTTGGGAAAGGGGGGCATATAAACTCCCAGGCATTTATGAAGCTCCAGTAGCCTGAGGGCAGCCCAGGGAAGAAAAGTCACATGTGTGGTCAAGTTGGAGATAAAACCACCATCAAATTTGGGGAGAGTGCACAGAAACAGTAAAGGGATCTGAGGGAATACCCCGTTTTGCCTCTTCTTGATTCCCCTACCCGAGCCTGTCTTTCCTTATTCCGGGCTCAATTAACAGCCACAGACCCAAGGACTGAATTACCCTGTATCTTGGAAACCAATCACACTGAAGGCAGTTGAGAGAATCAACAAACTCAATTCCATTTCCTAAAGGGTTTAGTAGCCTTCTAGGCTTAGAACTCCAGAACTAGTGGTTTAGGAAATTGATTTCCCATGTTACAATTTATGAAATTTTAAAACATTTTTTAACTTTATTAAAAAAGCATTTAAAACTTATAAAAATAAAATGAAGCCTCCTGTAAGCTAGCCAGACCTCTGTCCTTCAGGGCAGCAATGTCCTCTCTGTGTACTTTGGGGGACCTCCTTTTCCTGGACCTCACAAGACAGCAGCTCCTACCTGGGTTGTTTGTGTTCCTGGTGGGAGCAGGTCCTGGACAAAAATAAGTCACCTGCTGCCGTAGGGACCAGATACCATGTGGATTTCTGATGTATGAATGCACAGGACACAACAGATGGGATCTTTGAATTTTGCTTTTCTGAAAGTCTCCTTTCTTTTTCTCTGACAAATCTTATTTATACTTCTCTAAACTTGAATTATTAAGGCTTTGTGGTCTTGTGTGTGCTGCAACTTGACGAACAGAGACAATAGCACTAAGTAAAAGTGTGAAGAACAACTTTACATTTTTATAGCGTTTTTCACAACCATTGTATCCCGAGGCACTTCACAGGAAGTAGCAACACCGACTTTTCCTATAGGTCTTATTGGGGTGTGAATTCTGAAACCCAGTTCTGGCCTTCTAAAGCTCATTTGATGGAGTGGGAGACTAAAAAAGGCACTCTTTAGCTTTTTTCTTTCTTTCTTCTCTTTTTAAATTTAACTTTCCTTTGAATTGTTTCCTTTGGTGTTTTTATACACCTCTCCTTTAAACAAATATTTATTTAACATTCAGCAATATACTAAGCAATAGGGCATAACATGGCAAACAAGAGATAATTTTGAATTTCATTTAACAAATTTCGAAGTTTATTTATTTTGAGAGAGAGAGAGAGAGAGAGTGCGCGCATGTGCAAGTGGGGGAGGGGCAGAGAGAGAAGGAGAGGGAGAATCCCAAGCAGGCTCTGCACCACCAGTGCAGAGCCCGACATGGGGCTCACACTCACAAACTGCAAGATCATGATCTGAGCCGAAGTTGGCTGCTTAACTGACAGAGCCACCTAGGTGGCCCGTGAATTTCATTTTTGCCACTTTGAGCCTGGGTTTTGTTACCTATAAAATGAGAGTTATATGTTTCCTATGGGGAATGAAATGAAGTGCTGCATATTAAGGTCTTAGAACAATATCTGGGAGTCAGCTAATAATTAGGTATTGAGAACTGATTGTGTGTGTGTCAGGCACTGTTCTAGGGAGTATGAAAATGACATAATGCTGCTGTCCTCAAAGAACTTGCTTCAGGTAGAAGGAGACAGACACAGCGCAGAAATTATAAAAATTTAATTACCAATAAGTACAATGAACCAAATAAAATGATAATCCATTGGAGATAGGAAAATTTTCACTGGGGTCATCAAGGAAGGCATCTCTGATGAGGTGACCTTTTGAGTTGGGACCTGAATGATGAGGAGGCTGCCAGGTGAAGACCTGGGATTAAGTCATTCTAAGCTTTAAGTGCAAATGCCCTGAGATGAGAATGAGTTTACATATTTAAGATCCAGAAAGAAGGCATGTGGTTGGAGCACAGTAACCATGAGCGAATGGCGGAAGAGGAACTTGGAGAAGTAAGCAGGGGCCAGATCATCTAGGACCCTCCACTCTGTGGGAAGGATTTAGAATTTTATTGTGTTTGCTGTGGGGAGCCACAGGATGCTTTTAAGGAAACTAAGCGGTAGTGATTGGAGTAGCATTGAATTGGGTTGACTTAATTTCACTTGAGAGTGGAAAAAAAAAACCATAATAGGGTCAAGACTGTGGTAAGAGGGAGCCTTTGTGATGGTGGTCCAGGTGAGAGAAGAAGTTGCTAACTGGATTGGAGTTAGGGAGTGATGATCAGATGTGGGATACCTTTCTGAGGGTATTAAAACTGGACTTATGGGGTTGGATGTGGGAAGGGGTGGTGGGTTTTGACTAGCACAAATGGATGAGTGGTGGTGTCATTTTCTCTGAGCAGGAAGACTTGGATTGAGTTGATAGTTATGCTTGAGTCATGCTAAGTTAAAGTGAAGTTAAAATTCCTCTTGCACATCTAAAAAAGAAACAGCCAAATAAGCAGTTGGCTATGTAAGTCTTGAGTTTAGGGAGATTCCAGGGCTAAATGCAAGCATTTTGAAATTATCAGCAATTAGGTGACTTTTAAAATCATAGGATCAACTGAAATCCTGTAGAAAATCATAGCTACTATTTATTCAGCACCTACTAAATACCAAATACTGTTGTAAGTGATGTATGCATTAACATCTTTATTTAATACTCACAACAATCTGACAAGGTAAGAGATGTTCTTATATCAATTTTACTGATGGGGAACAGAGACAAAGAGAAGTTAAATATTTGCTCAGTTATATACATAGTCAGATGAAAAATTCAGAATTTGATTGTAAGTAATCTGGCCTCAGTTTCCAGGCACCAGAGTATAGAGAGAAAAGAGGGAATAGGATTCAATTCTAAAGCAATTTAACATTAAAAAAAAATTTTAATGCTAATTTATTTTTGAGAGAGACAGAGACAGAGCACAAGTTGGGGAGGGACAGAGAGAGAGAGGGAGACAGAATCTGAATCTGAAGCAGGCTCCAGCTCTGAGCTGTCAGCACAGAGCCTGACATGGGATTTGAACTTGTGAACTGCTACATCATGACCTGAGCAAAAATCAGATGCTTAACCAGCTGAGCTACCCAGAAACCCCCTAAAGCAATTTAACCTTTTGAGATCAACTTAGAGAAGCTGTGGTCTGTGAGACAACTGAGGAGAGGTGGTCAATGAAGAGGGAGGAAGTCTAATTGCTGGTGAGTTGTGGATGCCCAGATAAGTAAGTTAATGAGTAAGTAAGAGGCTGATGCACTAAATGTTACAAGATCACCACTAGATGTGTTAAAATTGGAACAAAGCAAAGAAAATGAGCTCTTATCCTTGAGCAAAGGTGTTATGCAAATCTGTGAAGTGGTTCATGTATTTTTGTGGGCCCACATCTCATGCTCTACAAAAAATATAAAATTTATGTGGGTTAAAGATTTAATTCTGAAATTCAAACTTTAAATCTTTTAGAAGAAAATATAAGAGAATATATTATGAGCTGGGAGTAAGAAAGAATTTCTTTTATGAAAATAGCCAATGCTTATTAAGTACTTAAAATGTTAAATGCAGTTACAATAAGTTGAAGATATTAATACATTGAATCCTCACAACAATCCTGTAAGATTATCCCTACTTTACAGATGGAGCCACTGAAATATATAAGGCTAAGTACCCAGGGTTGTACAGCTGATGAGACGTGGAGCCAGGACCCAGGCCAGCACGATAACTCTGAAAACCATACACTTTAAACACCATTCCTTATTAAGTCTAAGATAGGATATAAGTACACATTCCATAAAGCAAAATATTAATGGACTTCAGTACATTTCATTAAACATTTTTCATCAGAAGTTATCGTAGAGAAAAGAAAGAGACAAACCACAGTCTGGGAGTGTACATCTGTAACACATGTAACCAACAGATGATGAGTCTCCTGAATATTTAGAGAGCTCTTAAGACGATCAATAAGAAAAAGACAAAGAATTTCACAGGAAAAAAGGGCCAAAGACTTGAACAGGCATATTTCACAGAGAGCAAATGTAAACCATCTATCACCTAGAAGTTACTCAATCTCCTTGATAATTATGGAAATACCGATTACAATAGTTTGGTTACTTAGGTAACCATTTGATACCCAGAAGATGGGCAAACATAAAAACATCTGGTAATAACAAGCTTTAGTTGGGACATGGAACAATTTATGCTGTTCATGGAATGCAAACTGGTGCAATTACATAGGAAGACAATTTGGTGTTATCTAGTAGAACTGAAGATGTGTACCATGTACGTCCCAGTTTATATCACTAGTAAATATGTGATCTAGAGAAACTCTTATGCCTGTGTATCAGAAGACATGGCTAAAACATCTACAGTGGATTTAAAAATAAAAAAAAATATTCAAACGAAGAAATAAAATCTGGAAATAGCTAAAATATTCATTGATACGGGATAATGAAATGAATTGCGATATATTTATACAATGGAAGGTTTCTCATTGTCACTGTTGTGGCTATTGTTGTTGCATTGTTATTGTTTTGTTTTGCTTTGTTGTTTAAGATGAGAAGGGTAAGAAAAGACTAGCTTGCTGATGCAGATAATTGAAAAGAAAGTGCTGAACTGGTGATATAGAGAGGGAAAATAAGACTAGAAATAAAGCCCATAAGAAGGCAAAAGGAAATGAGATTAAAAGCTCACGTGTGCCAGTTGGACTCAGGAACAGACAGATGGGAGGCAGGTAGGTGGATACCTCTGCAAGTTGTGAATGAGGTGGCAAGAGGGTGAGATGGTTCCTCTGCATCTATGCTTTCTATGATGTTTGAAGTCAAGTCATTGTATGGGGACACTTCATGGAGACAGATTGTTGGAGAATTGAGGAAGAAGAGGAGGTGTAAAAAAATTCCCAAAAAATTGGAAAATGGGTAAAACAATTGTCAAGATACTAACACTCTCCTGTAGAAGAGAAACAATGCTCAGAAAGATGAAATAAATTCGATGAAGCCCCATAGCTAGGTAGTAACAAGTCTCGGCTTCTTACACAGGTCTTCTGTCTCAGGTCTGGTATGTTTTCTCCCATCCTTCGACTTCAGAGAGGTGAAAATTTGCTTCTTTTTATGGATCTTAATGATCCCTGGAATTTCTGGATGAGTTGGAATTGTTTCAAAGGTCTACCTGCTCCAGGAGTGCCTGGGTGGCTCAGTTAGTTAAGTGTCTGTCTCTTGGTTCCGGCTCAGATCATGGTCTCACGGTTTGTGGGTTTGAGCCCCATGTTGGACTCCACACTGACAGTGTGGAGCCTGCTTGGAATTTTCCCTCTCTCTCCCTCTCTCTCTGACTTTTCCCTGTTCACATTATCTCTCTCAAAATAAATAAACTTAAAACAAAAATGTCTGTCTGCCCCAGGCACTATTAAGGAGATCAGATACCTGTCGTTTTTGAATTTATATAGCATCATTGTATTCTTATTTGGCTTATTTTAAGAGTAAAACTACAGGTAATGAGTGCTTGTTTGAGGATTGTAATTTTCATTCGTTTATTCATTTGAAACATTGAGCACCTACCATGTGCTTTAAAATAACGGTGTGTTATAATATATTTATGAGCACCTCTATAACTTGGGGGGGCAGAAAACCCCAGGTAATTATGTCAGATGGTGATAATTTCTACGGAGATAAATTAAGCAGAATAAGGGGGTTGATGGAGAGATTATGATCTTATATTGGACTGCTGAATGAACAAGCTTCAGAGGACAATGGGAGGAGAAAGATTAGACATGGTGGGTATCTGCAAATCTTTAAAGAAATTTTGCTATAAATGAGAGTGAAAGGGATTTATAGTCGGGAGGAATGTAGAAGTCAAGGGAGAGCTTGTGTTATTTTTTTCAGGTGGGAGATTGTGATGGTTAATTCATGTATCAACTTGATTGGGCCATGGGGTGCCCAGATATTTGATTAAACATTATTTTGGGTATGTCTGTGAAGATGTTTCTGAGAGATTAACATTTGAATCTGCAGACTGAGTAAAGCAGATTCTTCTCCCCAATGTGGGAGGGCCTCATTCAATCCACTGAAGACCTGACTAGAAAAAGAAAAGGCTGTGTGAGGGAGAATTCATTCTCTTTCCTACCTTGGTATGTTTAAGCCTGGACATCATTCTTCCTCTGCGTTTGAACCCAAAATTAGATGGGAACTTCTATCATTGGCTCTCAAGTACAGGTCTTGGGACTTCCCAGTCTCCATAATCATGTGAGCCGATCCCTTACAATAAATCTCTTTATATAAACAAATTGGAATTTTCCAGTAAAGAGGGGAAAGTGATGATTCTGGAAAGGGACAATTGCTGGTATAATATTCTTGTTTAACAGAGAGGGAGTGGTCTCGAGTGAACAAGTGGAGAGATTATATACAGATAGTTCATAAAAAAATGGGATGTAAGGAAGAACAGGTTCAGGAACAGGTATGTATATGTTTGTGGATGTGGTGGTGTATGCTTGTGGAGATTCTTTTTGATTTCCTCCATTTTCTCAATAGAACAAGAAGCAAGTTCCATAGCTGAGTGTAAGAAGGGGTATAGGTGTTGAAAATTCGATAAGTAAACAATTTTAAAGGAAAGAATATACTAACAAATAATTTCTTACATAAAATGAATTTCTGTACAACTCTAAAGTCTGATTTTTGTGTCTTCATTTCAACCTCCGCATTGATATTAAAAATCTTATAGTAACTGAGATAATTGCACTTTATCCTATGTGTAGTATGGATAATAAGCATTAAGTATCGAAAAGGTTAGTGGAGACAAGTGAAAAAATAACAAAGACCTTGAGTAATCCACAAAGAGATCCCTCTCTCCTGAGTACTTTCATTTTAGACAGAGATTGACTTTGTACTCTGAAATTGGACTATGAGACTTGATATATGTTCTGTTTTTTTTTTTTTAAGAAGCTCAAGCATTTTGCCTGTGCTTTCAATTTTTCTCTAAAGTGAGGGAATGTTTTAACATTTATCCATGTGCAAACATTACTCTTGTAATCCCAGAGGGTTATAGAGACCTTGGTTTACCCACCACATCACTTTCCTTTGCCCATGGGCGGCTTTACCTTGTGTATCCCAAAATTTCTAAGAGGCCCTGCCCTTTCCAAATGGGTAATAACTTATATTTTTATTGATCTCCAACTTTGACCCAGGTGCCTGTCTCCCCGACAAAAGTGTAGACCAGCATATAATAAGTGTTAATATTAAAACACAGAACCTTGTGTTTTAACATTTATGACAAACTAAAATTTTAACTTCCATACTGCTAAGGTATGGGGAGAAGCGGGTGCTAAGTTGTAACCAAGTAAAAATAAGTAGGAATGGACAAATCTAGGTGGAGAAATCAAACCTCCCATGGGGATTACCAGAAATAGTTTGGGGAACTTTTTCCTTCCTTCCACTTCTGCTTTTTTTTTTTTTCCAGCTTTGTCTATAAGATAAAGATTGGAAATGTGAGCACAAAGAGCTCTTTGCTACAGTTTTACTGTGTGTTTTGCTCATTCAGGGAAATCTTCTAATCCAAAATAAACTTTCTGGCTTTTATGAATTTCTTTTTTTAAATTTTTACTTAATTATTTTTTTTTTAAATTTACATCCAAGTTAGTTAGCATATAGTGCAACAATGATTTCAGGAGTAGATTCCTTAATGCCCCTTACCCATTTAGCCCATCCCGCCTCCCACAACCCCATCATTCTTAAAGCCAAGCATGCTGTCTTATTGTCAAAAGACATTAGCTTAATTTGAAAAGTACTTTCCCATAAGTAGATTTTGTTCCAATGATGTATTCATTGATTTTTTTTCAACTTGTGTTGTTTTTTTTTTCAGGTGTATGTGTGTGTGTGTGTGTGTGTGTTTGATTAGCAATTGTAGTGTGTTATTTTTGCTTGGTGGAGCCTTCTCTGGAATATGAGCTCTTTTTTACACAATGTTGTGTCTGTTTTCATGATTCATTTATATAAAAAAGAGACATATAATTACCACCCAGGAAGTCTGGGACAGTAGCACCTCAGAGTTACTTGTTATTGTTGTTGTTGTTGTTGTTGTTGATACTTAATTTTATTTTGCATATATATTATTTATGAAAACTTTATAAATCCTGCCAAAACACATTGCTGCTGAATTGGAAATGGCATCACAAGAAAAATTGTCTGGTGTGGATCCACAGGCTTTGTGGCCTGTTTTATAAATGTGCCTTTTTGTTGTTTACTTTATAAATCATGTATGTAGAAGGAAGAAAAAGAGTGATTTATTAAATGTTTATGAGAAACTCTAGTACACCCTGTTTTTAAAGTGCAAGGAACAGACAATTAGCTCAGGGATTTGTCATTCAGGTTATTGATCACAACGGGGGTCTAAATGGAGGGAAAATGTGAATTTCTCCTCAAGCCAACAGTCACGGTACAGATGAAGTAACCCTACTTTTGAATTCCCTTTCCTTCTCAAAAGTTTATTATCACTCAGTTTGCAGCGCTGAGATCTTTAGCCTTTGACCGAGAGAGAAAGAAGAATTTCTGAAGGGGGCTCCCTTTATCCCCTTTTATCAGTTTCCTTAAGGAAGGAAGACATGTTTTTGTCTCTTTTCTTGCTTAAGAAAAAGGCTGGCATAACGTTATAGATCTTGTTGGCTGCGAAAGAAGAATAACTATATCAGTTTGATTGAAGGTGTCAGAAATGTTTTGGGAAACAGCAGAAGCAGAGTTCTAAGGTGGGAAAGGTTTGACATATAGCAACGGCAGCGTCTGCTTTGTTTGTGTTTTGATTTAATACACCCACTGGGTTTTTAAGCATATTATGCTAGAAGAGTGAATTGCTTATTTGCCAAGATGGCTAGAGTGTGTTTTGTGGACGTTTGTCCTTATTTTACCTCCACGTTTAAACAAACAAACAAACAAACGTAATTTTGAGATTTTTGTGAAGGGTCTGGTCGACTTTTTCCCCCTGGTTGAGAATGGTAGGCGTCTCTCAGTCGGATGAAAATGAAGAGGAAGCAGTGTTTTAGGTAACAGATTGTTTTAATAAAAAGTGTCCCTCACCCACAGAGATTCTCTGTTGTATGCATGGCTGCTGCTGGAAATATTTGCCTTTTAATGGAAATAAATAGCTCAAAATCAGAGCTCACACTAAAGAAAGTGAATCACACCCATAATTATGCTTATATTCTTAATTTTTCCACTTGTTTACATGTGTGCATTTTGATGAGGCACTTCACTTCCTGGTGCCTTAGTTTTCATATTCACATAGTGGGGTCCATAATATGCGTTTATAACCCTGCTGAGAGGATCAATGAGGTCCGTGTACATGAAGGGGCTTAATAAAGAGTATGTGATTCGAGCTTTCTGGATGAAAGGTGCTACGTGAGGACAAAGTAGAGCAGCCTCCCACAGGTAATGCCTTTGCCTGGGTAACTCTGATTATAGGCTTTCTTTATCTCTTCAAAGCAGAGATTTTTCTCCTTGATTCCTTCCTATATCTTCGTTGTGGAAGCTAAGATTCCTATTTACTCAGTACCATTTCCTTTTGAGCATGCATCCACCAATCAAGGAACACACTTGGCAAAAAGATTTGTTTACTTAGTGCACACATGGTCAATCACGTAAACGCAGATAGGAAAAAGGAACAGCATGAAAGCGATGTTCACATCACATCCAGCCCCCAGATGGCTCTCAGAACCTTTGCCATCTCAGGTGGAACAAAATTTTAGAATATGTATTTTCAAGTAAAGCCACTGTATCCCCAAAACATTGAATAAAATATTTTTTGGAGTTAATTTAAATTCGACTTCATTCTATTTCCATGTCCTGTGCGGCTCTAGATAAAAGTGATAACAAGAAATAATTTTATACAACACTTTAAAGTGTTTACAAAACATTTTCACGGGCATTCTTTAATTTGCTCCTCACAACAGCCCTGTGAGGTGGGAAGAACCTGTGTTCTTGGGAAGGTTATGTAACTTGTCAAAAACTACCCCGCTGTTAAGTGGCAGTGTGTAATTTAGAACAAACGTCTTTGGTGCTTTTCCACATTTTCTGGGATGGCAAGTGAGTTTCAGCAGACATTCCATCTCTGATTAATAAGTAGTGGCTGTCTACAGTGCTGTGCTCAGTGGCGAGTATCTGAGGGAAAGAGGGCAGTAATTGACTAGTGATGTCTGTTCTGTATGTGGGCAGAGCACTGGGTCATGAGTGATGCGTATCTGCCAACCCAGAATGTACTATAATGTGGGTGCTATGGACTGAAAGTTTGTGTGTGCCTCCCTCCCCTGTTTGTCTGTTGAAATCAAATTCTTCATGCCATGGTATTTGAAGGTGGGGCCTTGGGGAGGAAATTAGGTCATGAGAGTGGAACCCTCATGAGTGGGATTAGTGCTTTCAGAAGAGGAGGCCAGAGCACCAGCTTGCTCTTTCCACCTTGTGAGGAAAACACAAGAAGACGGCTCTTTATAAAGGGGACGTGGTCACGCACCAGGACCCGACCATACTAGCACCCTGCTCTTGGACACTCAGCCCCAGAACTGTGTGAAATAAACTGATGTTGTTTATAAGTCACCTATCTATGGTAATTTGTTATAGCAGCCTGAATTGACCATGACAGTACGTTGTTTTTAAGTGTCTTTTGTCCCGCTAGTTCTCATTTACAATTGGTATTGCTAAACAATTTGTACCAGGGGTGTGGACTGGGTGTGTTATCAGCCACCGTATACAAACAGCCGCTTGATCAGCACGAATTTAATTGAACTACTCCTTTACCTAGATTTCTGATTTTGAAATGTGGCAGATGATTATGATACAGGTATATATTTCCTTGAACTTTCTCTCAGTCTGTGTGTTTACTTATTATCACCAATCCCCCTACTTATCCTTTAGAAACTCTTGCAGAGTTTGGGTTAGGTGAAATCTATTTAGAAAAACTGATGCATGAAAATGAGAAGGTAAAGGCACTGGGTAACAAACTTCTTCTAAATATTGGTTGGTAAAATGAAGGAGAAATAAGGGGAGATGTTCTGAAATAGAAGTAATATGGCAGGGACTCTTAGTTTCCTGACATTATATCAGGTAGGTGACAGTCTGTCCTCAGTATTGTAAGGAGAGCATTGATTGCTGAAGTAAGTTATTTTAGGAGAGCATTAATATTATGGTAAATAATTTAGGCCTATCAACCACAGGAAGTATCCTATCTTAAAAGACACATCAGAAGACATGTCTTTTGGCTTTTAAGAAAATGATATAAGACTCATGCAGTTAAAATTATTTTTGAAGCTGACTATCCCTAGGTGCATAACTGTACTGATATTTTCCCATCAGTTTGCAGACAATTGGCCCACTTTGGTGATGAGTCATTCAGTTCCACTTTGAATCTTGGCATTGAAACAGACATAGATAACTCTAGTGTGAAAAAAGAAATTTCCATATTCTTACCTTAAAATTAGATTTGGAACTCTATGACCTGCTATTTTGTTTCTTTTACCAGAGGTTTTTGCAATGAAATTTTTATAAAATTGCTCTAATACATTTTTATAGTTGGGAGGGACCATTTTAAAATATGAATTGGAATTCATCACTGTGTGATTGGCTATCAAGTCTGTATCTTCCGCCAGGCACCTCCTTATAGTTCTGGAGCATATTTATTGACACAAAAGGAGATTTGGAGTGGAATAAGGAAGAAAGGTGGGTGTCATTATTGATATTTGCTAATTTTTGACTCTGCTATAACAACCTATCCCAGTAGAGATAATTTACTCCCTAAATCATCTGTAAAATCTTACCATATCACTCTGGGTCCCTTGTTAGAAACGTTAGGCTTAACCTTAAACCAAGCTAGCAATCTCTCCCTGGACTTTTAATGATGTCATAACTGATTTTCCTACACTGATTTTCCTACTCTTGCCCCTCTCCTATTCATTATCCAGATGAGATTTTTAAATGAAGCTGCTATACATCCTTCTCCACAACACTAGAGGGTAAAGGCATTTTTATTTCTAGAAACAAATTGAATTTGCTCACAGACCTTGGGTCCTGGAAAATTGAGTCTCAGATAGTACAGTAGATTTAGATGAGGGAGGCCAGATTCAGACTCTTCTAGCTCAAGTGCTGAATTTGTAAGCCACGTGATATTGAGCAGATCACTTATCTCTTAAAGCCTCTTGCTCTTTCCTCATGTGTAAAATAGGGACAGCAGTAGTCTTTAACTCACAGGTGGTTGTCAGTATCCAATGAGACAATCCCAGTAAAGATAATGTTGGATGTGAGGTCGTGCAGATCATCCTCAAGGCTGCTGTGGGCAGTTCTCGCTGCCTGTCCCCAAACTCCATAGCATCAGTGCTTGGCCAAATCCACAGGAACTCTTGCTGTGGTCTTTCTGGTCATGATTTATATTGTCCACCTTTGGTAGGCATCCTATATTGCAAAATTGAGACCCGGGATTCTGCTCTAATGCAACCCCCCACACCTCTACCTCTAACTTCATCCCTTCTCTCAGTCAATACCACACAATGGACCTGATGATGGAGTCAGGGAGTGGGGAAAGGGCAGGGAGGTAGAGATAAAATGGCTACTCAGCCCTTTGGATAAATAATCCTGGCCTCTCTTTCCTTATGTCAGATGGGACAGGAGAAGCACAGTTTTATTTTATTTTTTCATCCTTAATAACTTCTCATTATCCTAAAGTCAACTCTTATTACATCACCTACCTTGATTTCATATCCTTTACGGCCAAGATCCACCCAGGCACAGAGCCTATGCCTATGGTATTCCAACGCACTTCCTGTCTTTCTTTGCCTGGTGAATTTCTACTGGTTCTTCCTATCTCAGATTAAACTTTCTCAGAGAAGCTTTCTCTGATGCACCGAGTGAGGACAATTCCCCCTGTTGACAACATATTTTATATTTCTGTGTGTTCCTCCACTCATGATCTGTCATAGTTTATAATGATCTTTCTAATGTGCATGTGGTAACTATCTCACATCAGACTGAAGGCTCCAGGTGGATAGAAACTATATCTGTAAGGTGTTGACTGACTGAATAAGTAATTTTTTCATAAACCTGAGAATTTATACGGTCTGTAGTACCCTACTATCTTTTAACATTTAGTTTTTACTTTTAAGTTTTTTAAATCTGATCTGCAAAGGACAGCAAACATGCAATAATCTATTCTTAATTACATTATAGCTGAAGAACAATTTTCATGTTTGGATTTTCCTGTTGCCTTCATTGACCAAGCATAGGAATTAGTCATTACTGCTTTCTGTTGTCGGCACCGTTTATTGCAAACTACTGATATTTAGAATTAATCTTTTTATAAAACATTTTAAGGTTGTATATCAATTCACAAGGGCACATATACACAGAGGTAAATACTTCCTTTTTGTTTTTTTAGAATGATATTAACTATGGGCTTTCCACATCTTCTTTCTCCTCTTTTCCTTCTCTATCTTGCTTCCTTCCTCTCCCTCTCTCCTCCTCCCTTTCTCCCCCTCCCCCCTCCATATATACACTTCCTGATCTGAACCCACAACTGTAGGAAACGATGGAAGCATCTATCCATTGGTGGCCTGGTTAGCTCAAAGTTAAGACACATGCAATATTGAAATATTCTCTTTAAACTTCCAGCTCTCCATTGTGATTTAAAAATTTGCATTATCATTTTAAAGGATTAATTTTCTTTGGCAGTTCTTCCAGGATTCTGCTCTTAAAATCACTTTGGGAATTAACAAGTGCATTTGTTTTCCAAATCTGCTCAGCTCTGCACCTTCAGCTCCAAAGCGTTCAGAGCTTGCTTCCCTCATTCTCTCCTTGCTACCCCAGTTAACTCAGAGGATGAATAAGTCCTCAGTAGACTAGTAAAGAGGCTGCTCAGAGATCTCTCCTTTTCTCTTTTGGGGGGAGACTTTCCTTTGACAAATTTGGCATGAGTGCTATCAGTCAGTTAATACTTCATGAAACGCGGACCGGAATAAAATTAATCTTCAGAGTACTGGCAAATCAGTTACACTTCTGCTAATTAGGATTCAGTGTGCATGAGAATGTTATTGGAGATGGAATACATCTTTCCATCGTGTAGTTAATCTGATTGTTTCCAGCTCACTCTACTCTCTGGAATCAGTATAACCCACAGAGCTAAGTCTGGGTAATATGTTGGTCTTACACCCCCATCAGTGCTAAGAAGGAATATGCAGTAACTGGATGAGGTGATGTTGGAGGTAATTACGACCCTCCTTAGCCTCTCAAATATTCAAAAGATTCCTTAACCCTGTAATAGGTTGCCAAACTTTAATGTAAGGGCCATGATGTACAGGTGCTACTTTTTAAATATCATTTTTGTTGTCTTAAGTGTAGCAGTACCAGGGAGACCTTATGGAATGGGAGAAAAATAAGAAAAAGAAAATTACTATTGTACTGCTGCTCTAACACATCTGGTATCATTTTGATGTGGACTCTTCTAAATTATTTGTACATGTATTTTTAAGTAGCTGTATTCACAATTTGTATACTGATTTTTCTTTGATACCATTTCAGAAATATTCCTACATTATAAGGTAGAGGTCTTAAAGTATCAATATGATATTATCTAGCTAATAGATATGGCATAATTTGCCTAAACATGTCCTATTATTAGACATTTGGGCTTCCTGTAACTCCTCAATATTTTAAATAACATTGTAATGAATAGTTTTGTGCATAGATATTTTGATTTATTTTCTTAAAAGAAATTCACAAAGTGGTATTATCATTGCTTGACTTTTGAAGGGTTGATATTAATAACATTCTTCTTCTTGAATTGCCATGGAGTCTCAGAAGGAGAAACTGTGAGCTCACATGATAATTCTATAAGAGCTTTATCCATTGAATAGTTTCAAATACCCTTTCAGTTGTGTTTCTTATTTTCCCTTTTTTGGAACTTTTAGGTAAGTCAACTTCATCTGTAAAAACATCACTACAAGTAGCCACAACTCTGTACTTAGTATCTATGTTAATATGCCAAGCCCTTCATTTATATTATGTTAGTTGATTCTTATAATAATCCCACAAAGTAGACATTACCATTGCACCTACTTTGCAGATGAAGAAAAGAAGGTTCAAGATGGTTGGGTAACTTGCCCAAGGTCACACTAGGAAAATGGTAGAACTGGATGTTAAGCCCTACTCTTATGATGCACTTTACAGCTTAATTGTATGGACTCTCTGAAATTATGGACAGTTTTTCACCGTGTTCCTCAGAAGAACCAAAACTTCATGCTGTGCACATTTTAAATAGCACTCTCATTGTTTATTGAAGTGAATACGTGCTATTTCATCAGGTGAATAAGAACTCGGCAGAAACAGTAATCACTTAAGGAGAAATACTGGATACAATTAAGTAATGGATCATATATTTCTGGGTTTCTGCACGGCTAGATTGAAAACTTCATGACCAAAAATTCATGCCTTTGTCTTCACAGCTACATTTCTAACCTTGTGCGATAGTATTCACAGAGGACATTCACTTCGTGTTGGATGCCCATCTCCAAATGCTAACCAATTCTTTCATAGCAATTTGCTACCTATAGCATCAGAACTATTCACTGAGCCTTGACTCAGCTTACTTGTAAGTTACTCAGAGTCCTTTTTTATCTATTAAATCCCTCTCCTATAATAAGAATCCTATAACATTAAAATACCTCATTGGAGGATGACATAATTCTGCCACTTGGAAAAAAAAAATAAAGCAAACAAAATATCATTAGGCCTAGAGCCTACATAAGTAATTGCAATTAGAGAAAAGGAGAACAGCTGAAAATAATTTAAAACCTATAGACTCGAAATTGATAAATGTTTAATAAATAGATCTAGAAAATGTAACAATGCTATGTAGTCAAATGAAATTCCACTCAACTCTTAAAATGTTATAAATTTTATTTATGGTGATATGTGGCTATTCTTTATTATGTTTAAAATTATGCGGGGGGAGTCTTCAATGTTAAGAGTTCCTAGGGTTGCTGAAGTCATAACACTGCAGGCCACTGCTATTTGGTTCAAATAAAAGACAGCTCATTAGTCCCATACTGATTCCTCTGGCTGTTGAAGGCCAGATTCCAGAACGGCAGGTGTAATCAATAGACACTTGTTAGTCTTTCTTACTGTTGGGTATTGGGGGTCAACAATTGGTGAGCCTTAAAAAAGTATGGGCTTTTCTTCCTCTAGTTAAGTCCTGTTCTAGACTAGTATTTTTTTTTTTTTCTTTTCTCTCTCTCTTTTTTTTCTTAACTCTTATTTGGTCAAATATGTGCACACATATAAATTTCCTGAAATTATTTTCTGCTTAGGGATTATCTTTTAGATACTGTTCAGATGCTTCATGTACTCTCATGGAGACTCTTAGTGCTGTTGCATGTTAGCCTTAGCTTTAGTTCTGGGAAATATTTGCCCTAGGGGTGGAAACTTTAGACTTTCTGGAACCAGAGCTCATGAAATCAGCCTTGAGTCAGTTTTGCCTCTGGGTTTGGACCGGGATGTTTGAGCTGGGTTTTGCTACCGATCTTTGGTTGTTGTGGTTGTATTTCCACCAGGAGTGCCTGGATCCCCAGATGTTATCTATCTGATTGATTGAACCTCTGCTTGTTGCCGGCCAACAGTCACAGGATGAGAAATTCTGTTCACCTGTAGGGCTATCCACCTGTTTCTACTTTTAGACCTATTTAATGCTTAACACCTGCCTGCCTGCCTGAACTTCCTTCAGTATCAGTCCAGTCTTCCCTTAGTTCGCTTCGAGGCTTTTCCTAACAGCCTCTCCATCTGTCCATTCTGGCTCCAGTGGGACGGTCTAACGTCTGTGCCCGGTCTCCTCCAGATTGGCCATTTGTGGTACTGACAAAATCCCTGGTCCTGAAGCAAAAGAAAACACCATGCAGTTGAAATACGTGAGAAGCAGAAAGCAGTGAGTATATAATATTTAAGTAAAACATAATGTTTTATTTTATGTTACTTTAACCCACATTGAAACCTAGTGGGTTTTTTTTTGTTGTTGTTTCAGACAATTGTCACCTCAGCTTTTTACTTTATGTTCTGTATAGAAATCTTTGGTTTCAGGCAAATGGAGTCAGAATGAAAATGAATTCTTTTACTTTCTTTTTTTTTCTTTTTTCTTTATGGAGGGGAAGGTGTGGTATTTAACTACCAAAATATGGTTTTTGGAGGAAAAGTTTTCCGATTTAAATATGGAACTTTATTTTCAAAACTATTTTCTATATTAGTTTGAATTCTAAGAATGCTCCTTCAGTAACTTTTTCTCTCTGTATTGCTACTCGTGATTGCAGCACCTCAGCCTGGCTTTCTCTCCCTTCTAAGAGAAGTTGCTGCTTTTCATCCTCAACACCCGGTTAGCCATTGACTGATGTTGATTATGGCAGTTTGCTTTCTTTTCTGGAATTGGAGACTCCCATCTTGACCCTGGCCAGTCACTTTGTGCTTAGTGTATTACAGTGGGAACCAGGTTAAAAAGCGGGACTGGATTTGTGTGGAATTCACCTGTGAATACTGCTTCTTATGGAAGCTCCGTCATATCACCTCTCTGAAAGGACATTTTAGTTGTTCCTAATGAATCCGTTTTCCTGGTTCGTTTCTCCTTTATTTTTGGTTGTTTGTCATCCACAGGTGGCAGATTTATCAATTGGATGACCTATTTGGGGGAGTGGCTTTCTTCTATTCTTACTTGGTGTTTGGCTTTATCTGGTGATAATGATTTTCCTCTTGGATTTGTATGTGCATCTTCCTCGTTTCCAGTGCTCATATGGAGAAAGAAAGCACAACATGGCAGTGTTCAATATAGGGCGAACTATTTGGCTATTCTGACGTCTGATAACCATCAGTGTACTGTTGAGTTCCTTTTGTTGTTGAGTATATCCATTTTGTGGCTCCAACAGGCTATCCCCCCCCCTTTTTTTATTTGAACATTGGAATGGGAATGAGACCAAATGAGCTGAAGTAGAAAAATTATGTTTTTTAATCAGAATTGCCTAAAACTATGGTTGCCCTTACCTTCTGGTGTTCGAGTGGTTAGCTGGTGTTCTATTCTACAAACATCAATTACTCACCCGAAATGATTTAGATTTAAAGCGAAAGTCTTACCCTTCTGTAATTATGGCTATTTGATCAATGGTCTTGACATTTTTACATTTTCAGTATTGTGAAGAGAAAATCCAGTTTTAAGGCTTGCCCTTTAAGAAATTAGAAAATTAAAAATTAATCTGATTGAATATTGCACGTCTACAAAAAAGAAAATTCCAGATGTCATTAAAAGACAGGTGTTCCCTTTCCAAAACCTGACATACATAGTGAATACCAGCTTTAATATTTTGATGACCTCTTGGGATAGAAAGTTAAAAACATGCCAAATATTTCTAAATATTATATAGCTAATGGGGTTGAAAAACAAGGCAACCTCTGATGAGTGGGTATTTCCCATAAAAGAGTTCCCCAAAATGTTCTGTGCTTCATGAAACTATCATTGGTGAGATCTATAACGCAGTGAATCCCAATTTTCTAATACGGTATGTGAATTATAATTTTTACATAGGGAATGGTATGTAATTTATAAAGACTCTATTTGATAAATAAGGGTCAGGCCCAGATTTAGAACAAAACACACTATCTTCTAATTGAATGTTAATTCGGGACTCATTTGAGGACACAGGTGATCTCATTTTCCTATGAGGTAAAACATGGAATGTTAGAAATCAAGAGACTGGGATTAAAAGGATATGAGGTTGAATTTTATGTTTGATTCTTACTAGAAATGTGGTTGTCGACAACATAAGCTTCTTGTACAGTTAAATTTTACTCACAATATTGCTTTAATGAGCAGACAGTATATGATCATTTAAGGCAAGTTATAAACATTATCTAGCTTAATTTTCATAATACCATGGTGAGATAGATATTGTCATATATGTATTAAATAAAAATAAATTGAGTCTTGGAGAGGCTAAGTAATTCCAATTTCATAGAGTGCCAAGAGTCAATATCCAAAGTGAGACCTCTTTCTTTCCTTTGTGAGAAATGGTATTAAATTCTCTCGCAAGAATTTAATGAGATAATGCAGTATATTTCCAGCCACTATATAAATGCTCTATTTTGGCATCCTATTTGGCCATCCTGTTCTTCACTCTTTACTTCTAGTCATTCTTTAATTCCTGCCTTTTATATTTCTTTTAGCCTTCTTTACTTCTTAGATTTCTCAGTGTTAGTGCCCTGATTTAGGACATTATTTTTCTTTGAATCATTTTCCCTGGCTCTGCCTCTTAGCATTTTATGTCCGTTCCCTTACCTGCATGTCCTACATATCCTATAATATAGCTTTGGTCATATGACCACCTCCATACTCTTTCTTGTAAGTTTTTCCAGGAACTGAAACTAACCTTCCATGACTTACAAAGCAGTTTTAGTTCTTAGCATAACTTTTAGGACTCTCCCCAAAGTGGCCATGTACTACCTCTCCAACCTTAGTTACACTTCAGGGCAGCAAACTTAACTAGTCTCACTCCCTGAGCAAGGTATGTGTATATCTATGTTTTGCATCTCTAGTATTGCTCACATTATGCTTTCCATCTGCCAGGTCTTCCTTTCGTACTCCCACTGTTGCCCATCATTTTCATGCACAAGTCTTAAATGGCCAGTGGAAAACTACCTCTTGCATGAAGTCTTTCCTGCCTTTAGCTAGAATCTTCTTTCATTACTAAAACCTCAAAAACTTAAATGACTGGTAATGTTTTCCTGGCACTCTATTAGTTGTGTCCACATTTTCTTCCATTGTTAACTCTGTCCCCCTTAAATACAGACATGATGTCTTGCTCATCTTTTTATGTTCTAAGTAGCACCACATAGACCTATAACACCTTATATCTAGTAGAATCTTGGCAAAATGATTTTTAGTTACATAGATGGTCCAAAGAGAGACACTCTGGAGGAGAGCAAAGAGCGAAAACTTTGGGAAAAGGTATAATCAAGTTAAATAAGATAGCTGCCAATTAAGAGCTGAATTAGACCTCATATCTGTAAAGTGGGCTGATAGTGTCTATCTCAGACAACTGTGGGGAAGATATATACAAACAGCCTATACTGATAGCTGGTACTCTGGTATGTGATATGTGTTGGCTCTTGTTCTCAGTGCTACATAAATATTTTGCACTTCATTCTTAGAACTGCCCTGTGGGATAAGTATTATTATAACATTTTTAGAATGGACAAACTGAGGCACAGGAGGTATTCAGTCTGTATTATTCTTGCCTAAGTTCACATGGCTGGTAAGTGGAGGAACTGGGACCTGAATCCAGGCAGATGTGTTTAAGCACTGCCTTCTTCATTTATTTTCCCCCTGTGTAAGTGGAGGATTTTTTTTTATCTAAACTGAAAGGGGGATGATTACATTCACAGGTTCAGCAAATGCTTGTAGGTGATGTCAGTGCGCCAGGCAAGATGTGGTCTCTGTCCTGAGGGAGTCTCAGTCTCGTGGGGGAGGTAGGCAGCAGGCGAGCGGCATGACAAGCCTTGGCGTTCCAGCAGTCACAGTTGTTGTGGGAGAACAAACTTATTTCCTGTACACGCAGGTTTTCTTTTAAGAGTGTTCTTTGCAAGGGGGAATTCTTCTGTTTTTTGATGCCATAGAAATTAAATAATTGAAAAGAAGTCCTGTTACAGGTTCAGGAACTAGGTCCTAAATAGCCTATGATTTCCGAAGTCTCATATTTATATCTTTTTTTCTGTTACTTGGTTCTTTGAATTGTTCAAATCAGAGGGGCTGCTTCATGGACTATGATCTGTAGATCAAATGAAGCCTTAGGGAGGAGAGCTTTGATACTCTCCCATTCAGACCCAGGTGAGGAAGGTCCGGTATGCCCGAGACAAAATGCAGGTGGGCAAATCTGACTCATTGTATTCTGAGTTGAATATCTTTAGACAAAGTGAGAGAAATAGCCATATAGCTATGAGACTCTGTATGACAGAAGTTAACGTCTTTCATGGTTCATATTAAGATGTTTTTCACCACTCTTTCCCTACTAACTGCCCTAAAATAATAAGTGAATATCCACAAAAATTAGAAATCTGTTCTAATGGCACTTATCCAGTCTAATTGAAGGTAAAATCTTACATAGTATGTGTGTACGTATTATTTTCTGGCAACCAGCCAGCTACCACGTACCTGTTTGGCAAGATAGTTGATTTCCTTTCAGAATGTGATATGTACACAAATAAACGTTGAAGGAGGTAAGAGATGGGAGAGTCTAAAGAAAAAAGGTCTTGTTTAGTATAGCTACATCCCTCGATGATTGTCATACCTGCTTTCCTTTTTCATACCACACGTTTGCATATGTATCATGGCTCTAGGCATATTGATTTGAAATTTTCATGCTCAGTGTTTTCCATTTTTTTCTGTCTATAGGTGTTCTTGTCTGAGCGAGGGGAATTCTACTTGTTTAATGGGTTTCTGTGAATTGGCAACAATCTGATCACTTGATGATATTCCAGGAGAAGTTTAGACAAGTCAGAATCACTCCAACACTACCCCAGAAGGGATGGAAACCTTTTCCAAGCAGATAGTAGCTATATTTAAATATGTCTTCTTATCTAAGACTCCAAAATTACATGAAAAAATGTCTTTTTCCCCCCTGAATATAATGTTTTTTTGCTCATTTCCCTAAGTCCAGACTCATGGGTTAGGTATGACTTGATGTTAGATGGACGGCACCATCGTGTGTCTCAACAGAACAGTGGTATTTTAGATGCTTCCAAGAAGTATTTTAGGTGCTTCCAGGAGAGAGAGGGGGAGGGAGGGGCAGGGAGGGGGAGGGATAGAGCTCTAGGGCCCCACACCAAGTACATGAATGCTGTTGGTCAGGCTGGAACAAGTAATGTTGAAGAGCTTACCTGATGATTTTTAGTGATCAGCTGCATTTGAAAACCATTATAAGCATGAGTTTGGTATTTTTAAACTTTCATGATTCTACTGTTCAGCCTGGAATGAGAACTACTTGATAGCATTTGGGAAGTTAGATGGGGGCAAAGTATAGACTAGTAGGGATCATTGGACTAAACTAAATAGAGACAACCTGAAGACCGGATGAGAAAGGCAATAGATTTGAAATCTGTGATCTTTAAAACTCCAAGTCTCTAAGTAGCACTGACATCAATAACTCTGCACCATTTAATTGACCACCTGTCTCCATCAAACTAGGATGTACATTTGAATTCTGGCATAACTATATTAGTGTGGTTGTCAGAGATGGGGAATGTGCCAAGCACTGTGTAAATGGAAGAGAAGACCATGGGATCCCCATATTTGTTCACAATTAGGTGAGAGAGGTGGTGGGAAAGATGGGATGATCCTTTTTACTTACAGTCGCTACTGTGTGACAATTATTTTACTATACTATTAATAGCGATGCCTGGGGGGCTCAGTTTGTTAAACATCCGACTTTGGCTCAGGTCATGATTTCACAGCTCATGAGTTCGAGCCCCGCATTGGGCTCTGTGCTGACAGCTTGAAGCCTGGAGCCTGCTTTGGATTCTGTGTCTCCCTCTCTTTATATCCCTTCCCCACTCATTGTCTCTTTCTGTCTCTCAAAAATAAATAAAACATTAAAAAAATCATAGTAATAGCTAACACTTTTATGGTGTTTTCTAATATGTCAGGCACTGTTTCTAAGTATCCTATATGTATTAACTATTTTAGTCCTTGTAAAAACCTTGCAAGGTCGAGACTATGAAGTTCCACATTTAGAGCTGAACCAACTGAGACCCAGACAGGTTATGTGACTTGGTCTAGCATCACAGAACTAAATAATGGCTGAGTTTAGATACCTCTTAGAATACATTCTCCTTGCGTCCCTGCTTTCAACTACTTTCTTAAATAATAGACTTGGGTGTCCATTTAGAGTGTCCTTCAGAATTTGTGTATAGATGGATGAAAGACTGAACTGCTTTCTGAGGAATACAAGGATCGCTGGACATTGATCACATGACTCCTTAATGTGCCTCTCAAGGATGCTCCTTTCTTAAAGCAAAGGCATGGGCAAATGCAACAGTTGTTATAGAATTGCAAAAACAATACTTGTGATGTTAGTGCTTTAAGTTTATTAGTGGCCTGATATATTCTCCTGTAGCCCTCATTCTTAGTCTCTGCTTACATCTCCTTTTAGACATCTGGCTTTCTTGTTCAATTTCTTCTTTCCATGTGCTATTTTTCTACTTTGCACCTCAGGTAAAAATACAAAAAGTTCAAACAAAAACCAACCAAGCACCCTGTGTGACATCTAGCCAAAACAATGTAACAGAAGGTATCCATCTTTATGCATTCCTTTCTAGCACATAATATATTCATATTTAATATCTCCAACTTGGTCATCTGTCTTATGTTGTTGTGAGCTTGCTATGATCACCGGACTAAGAGCCCCGTTTTACATTCTTTACCCCAGCTTCAGCTGCTAGTTATCCTATGCCCTTTAATGTTATAAACAAACAAGGAAACCAAATCAACAAAATCCTGCCACGGCCATCAGCAAGTGGCGACATGCCCATTTGACGGAAATCCCATCCTTTGCTTCTACCCCCTGAGAATTCCTGGACAGTGTAAATTTCTTTTTACACATCCTTGCCCTGATTTCTTATTTCCCTCTAAATTTTTATATCTTTCTTATGCATCTCATTTTTTATAACTTTTCTTATCTGTTTCAAGTCTATCCAGGCGCTTTTGCCAAAGTAACATTAGCAAAGGCATTTTTGCACGTCAAGATTCTGAGAGTTTGAGGGTATCAGAGGTTTGTTATGCCGTTTCCCAGCACTGCAAATGAAGTATGTTTACATTTTAGACATTACTATTATTCAAGTCCCCAGGCATTACCACCACAGGTGTTTCTCAATGATCATCATCTTTCTCAGGGGCTTCAACCTTCTTCCTGAACAAGCAGCTTCTGTTCTTTTTAGATTGTGTCACAGCTACCCAAATTCTCATTTCTTCTCCTATTTTTTAATCGTCTATTTGTGGATTCTTGGAAAAGAAGGCTGTTAGGGTTTATGGCTTGACAAGCCTTCCTTCATATACAGACAGATTTGATCTGCTATCATTAATGCTCCTAGAACAGAGATGGTTCTACTTTAAAAAAAAGAGTTTACATAAATTGCAACCAAGGAGACAGTGAACAAATCTTAACAGCATATTACTGGAACAGCTGTCCAAGTAGTATCTGATTATTCTTTAATATTCCTTTGAGTAGAAAATTTAAAAGACTTTATTGAAAAAAAACATTTTGACTGGTATTTGTACCTTTAGAGTTTTAAATCTCTTACTCAATCCCTTGAAAAGGAACCAACTAACTTTAGAGGGCATTGTCAAGGAGAAATCTTCCCTGATAATTGGCTAAGAATTCCTACGACTCTCCCCAAGCCTCAAGTTCCAAGTCTAGCTCATTTCTATATCTAAAGTCATTCAGATTTCTTTCATTTCTTCCTTACCATCCAGTCCTTTCCATGAGCTGATCTTTTCACCTCCGAATTACCCATGGATGTGTTTTGTGCATCAAAAAAAAGTTGTCAACTTTTGTTTCATTGTGTAGTTATTTTCTATAAATAATAGTTTTGCCCCTCCATGCTGCAGGATCATGCAACACTGCACTGCAAACTTACGTTGAACATTGCAGTCTTCTGTAGCCCACTTACTGTTACATTGGTTATAAGCCTCCTCCTCTCTTGTCTTCCTGATTCTGATTTTGAGGATTGACTATTTTAGTACTTTCGTACTCTGTTCAAGTAGTCTCATCTCATTAGGGTATTCTGAAGACCATTTGCTAAACCAAACCAAAAGGAATGTGAGCATAGGGAATGTAGCTTCAACATTTGGGTTTCCAAGATGGAGTTGAGCAAGACAGGCAGGGTTGCCTGCTTCATGCTCCGTGTTTCTTGACCAATATTCTTCATTTTATGAAATTCACTGAGTGAATTGGTCTCATGACATTGTTGAGACAGCATGAACAATGATGGGCTTTAATGAATACTATAAATTTTGAGGTGCATGAGGTTTCAAAAAATTTTATTTTAATAACAGTAGATAAACTCATACTCTTGATGTAACCACTCCTGTAAATATTTGTCTTAGAATTTGATCAATAGGAAGTATTCCTTCAAATGCAAGGAGAAGTTTCGCTTTTTCTTTACTTTACCATTAAAATGACAAACAGAATGCTATGAAGCATTCATTACCAGCTTTTATCCTCCTGGCTCTTTGATGTCCTAAAAAGTATTAATGCTGTTTATACTTCCCAGAATCATAACTGTAATACACTTTTCTCCCCATCGCCGTGTTGACTGCATACAGTACATGCTAAAAACCCAGAGTCAAAGCCATCCAACCTTCTGCTGGATGGTTGGCATTGGTCTCGTATATCTGCCCTCCCACCTGTCCCCAACTTAAGGGTTAATATATTTTTTTTCACTCCCTTTTTTTCACCAGCTGGCGAGTTCCAAGCGGAAGAAAATAATGCTAAGTGGAAGTGTGTTAAGTAGAAAATAATGGGGGAAGATCCCATAAGGCCAATATACCAATCTAAATCCTAAATCCAACTATCCTGAAGAAATGCTACATATTTTATGGGATCCCCCAAATAAAATGACAGTAGAGGAAGAGGTAGCTTTAAAATAACAGGATTTTTTTTTTTAAAAGACCCATAAACCCGCAGAAAGGAAAATAAATTATGGTAAATGAGAAGAAATAATATCTCTATTAAATAGGATTAAATAACTTTTGTAAGTACTCATTGCATGTATATGATATACAATGTAAAATTCACTCATCCTGCCACTTCTCTAAAGTACTCTGGAAAATGGGGACTTTCTAAAGTATCGTGTAATGAATTGCAGTTTGCATCCTTTAAATATTTATTTAATAGTCTAAGCAAAATAATGATTGCAATGTTCCTGTTAATGAGAATTTGTGTTGGAACTCACTGATGAAATCTATTCACATTGTTGCCAGTTTGAGGTCAAGATTTTTTTTTTTAATTTTTTTTTTAACGTTTATTTATTTTTGAGACAGAGAGAGACAGAGCATGAACAGGGGAGGGGCAGAGAGAGAGGGAGACACAGAATCTGAAACGGGCTCCAGGCTCTGAGCTGTCAGCACAGAGCCCAACGCGGGTCTCGAACTCACGGATCGTGAGATCGTGACCTGAGCCGAAGTCGGCCGCTTAACCGACTGAGCCACCCAGGCGCCCCTGAGGTCAAGATTTAACAATAAAAACAAAAAGTTTAAAGGGCTAACAAATATCTTTTCAAAGGATTCTCTTGTCTTGTTGAAAATAAAACCAAGTTTAAAATTCTCTGTGTTCAAAAGTCAATTATTGCCAATTTCATGGACTTTTCAAACATGGAACTTTGATTTAGCAGAGAGAACTTTACCTGCCAAAAGCCCATTAAATGGCCCCTTTCCATCTGGTAAATGTTCCACAATGAAATTAGAACCATTGGAAAATAATGGAAACCTATGGACATATGTATACTGTGGCTGAAATGGGGAAATGTGTCAATGGTGTCTGGTGTGAATTACTGACTTAAAGACCAGTGTTAACTCCTCTAGACCAATAAAACTTGAGTTGCTATATTATAGCTGATGTAATTTCCTACGTCCAGGTAGAAGTAATTCTAACGTTTCAAAAGAAATAAGAGCTCCCACGTTGGCAAAAGTGGTTCTTCAGTATTTTTTGGTGAGTATCATGACCCTGTGGAACATCAAATGAAAAATATACACATTCATCCCAGGAAAGAGATGCTATGTAAAAAAATTAGAAGCAACTTGGGTGGTTTAAAAAATATATATTCCAAATGGTTTTTTGAAAGAGGGGTTCTACAGAGCCTCTTAATGCATTTAGCATTTCTGAGGAGGAAGATCTTTCTTGAGTCCAACATATAAATTTAAATAATTTCCCCTAGGTTTATCTACCAACTCTATTTATATTATTGGCTTTTTTCCCCTTTGAAGATTTAAATGAATTTCTCATAATTTTCTACTACTCTATGAATGGGCCACAAAGGAGACAGCCTAACTAGTGAAAAATGGTTTGCTTTTTCCAATGTACGAAGAAAGGGAAAAAAAATTCTATGTATGTGCCCATGTGCATACTTATGTGTAATGCAGAGAAGGTGAACTGGCACATGCATACGTAGACAAGGTAGGAACCTGACAGAACATGTGCATTATTAATTTATGAAATGTAATCCATGTGGGTATGCTAGCTCCCTTCCCCTATCTCGTTCTGGGAAAAAAAAAAAAGCCTCTTTTTAAAAAATTTTTTATTTTCTTATTTTATTTTTATTTATTTTATTTTAAGTTTATATATTTATCTTAATATGAAATTTGTTGTCAAATTGGTTTCTGTACGACACCCAGTGCTCCTCCCAACAGGGGCCCTCCTCAATGCCCATCACCCACCCTCCCCTCCCCTCCACTCCCCATCAACCCTCAGTTTATTCTTAGTTTTTATGTTTACTTATTTTTGAAGAGAGACAGAGTGTGAGTGGGGGAGGGGCAGAGAGAGAGGGAGACACAGGATTCGAAGCAGGCTCCAGGCTCTGAGCTGTCAGCACAGAGCCCGACACGGGGCTCAAACCCACAAACCATGAAATCATGACCTGAGCCAAAGTTGGAGCTCGACTGACTGAGTCACTCAGTCCCCCCCCGCCTCAAAAAAAAAAAAAATAAATAAATAAAAATAAAAAAGCCTCTTAACCTCTGATTCATGAAATTTTTTATTTTAGCAAACATTCTTAATTGAAGTAAAATGATATCCAAGGGCAGAAAGAACTTTTTAATCCTCACAGGGGAGGAAACATTGTGAAACAGTGGAAAAAGGGGACAGTGGTAGGATACGGGGCAAAATTAAGTTGTACAGAAATTACTCTTCCTAAGACAGGAAATAGGTTTTCAGTAGATGCTTCTAGAAACTAATCTTGTTTACATTTGGTTGCTCACTTTGTCCCTCAGTTCGGTGAATCTTTTCTTAAACGATGCTGTAGTACTTTGTTTTCTAACCATATTGAGGACTCTATCAACCGAATGGGTTTCAAGGCATTGGTTTCACATGGTGAGGATAAGCAAAGCCCTTTCGGACTTAGGGGAACCAAAGGATCATCTGCATAGACAGCTGCCAAGGAGATCCTACTTCGTAGTAGAGCGCCACATCATTTCTCCTGATTCACAGCACGGGGAATTCCAGCTTACTTTGAAGCCTGTTAAGAATACTCTTGTCCATCTTATTTTCAGACCTGCCCTTGGTTAGCTTTGACTGACAGAAAGGCTTTAGAAGCCATTGCAATCTTATTTTAGAAAAGATTGAAATCTTATCTCTTTGAGTTCTTCAATCTCTGTTTGGAGACCAAAGGCTCTATGTCAAAAGACTTGTAGATACCTGTACTTGCAACGGGGAGTTCTATGGCAGATTTACAACCCTTGAGTTATTTGAGGTTTCCAAGTTAAGACCTTATGGAAAGAGGGACACGGAGAGGCAGCTGAAATAGGGACAATGCACCTATAAATTTTTCCTGGAAATAAGTATATTCTCTAGTCTGTCACAGTTAATACAAAAACAGAGTAATACAAATGAAGACTTAAATTGATGAGGCACATGTGTAAATTGATAAAGGAAGTTTGATGCATCATAACATTGGAATTTATCTAAATTCAATATTGTTAAACATTCTTAAAGATCAAATGAATTATACATGAAGTATATGGATTATTTGTCCCTGGCAAACAATGGTGACATTTCTGTCTGTCACTTAGTATGACAAGGTTAGCATGTTTTATTCAAAACTTTTAAACAGTAAAATGATTTGTATGCATTACTCTTTCTTTGGACTGTCAGGGAAGGCAGAAAGCAACACAGTTATTCTATGACATTGAGTCAGCATGTGCATAAAAAAATGACAGAACAGGATTGCCTCTGACATCTATAAAGCTCATACTTGGGTTTTCTAATCATCTGGTAGGAAAACAATAAAGCCGTAAAGATAAAACTATTGCTCTTCCACCCTAAAAAGAAATATTCCTGTTTGCTGAAATATAAATATAATATTTGTGATATAATGAATATAGAATATTCATGAGTGGGAAAAGGTTTCTGGAAATGGTATGCTTTGGGTTTTAAGGAAATTTAATGAAAGAGTATTATTTTCAGTAAATAGGTTAAGAGTCAGATTTTGTTTCCTTTGTTAAAATACTCTACCATGCTGGGATTGTCAGTAATCTATGAGATTTTTGGATCTTGTGCTCTCTGTTTGTGGGATGGGCATGTTGAAGGAAAGAGAATAGAAGGCGCTGTTCAACACGTGAACATAGGTGACACTGGAGTGTCATAGCTGACACTGGAATGTAGCAGAATTGATTTCTGATAGTGAGTCTTGGAGAAGGAACAACTCCCAGGGCAGCCCTAAGATTGATCGTGCATCCACCCTTTTCTTCTCCACCCAGGACACCAGAAGAACCCACTCTTTACTGTGGTTATGACCTTCCTCTCATGAGAATCTAAAGCAGAAAGGAGTTTTGGGGACATTATGGTAGGTTGGAATAGGGTAGAACTTAGGGACCTTAGTTCTATATTCACACCCAGGGACAGAGAATATCTGAGAATTTTATTCACTACTTTCCATTGACAGGTGGCGTTAGGGACCTCAGTAGTATAGCAGCCATTGCACAAACAACATTCCACTGACATTTTTTGAGAATAAACTATGGACCAGTGACTGGGAATAAAATGATGACTAAGGCAAAGTCTTGCCTTTGTGGTATTTACAGTAGAGAAAGAAAGAGACATTAGCGAGTAAGCACAATGATGGTACAGGTGCTATTGTGGCTAATTGCGCAGGGTGAGTGGGGTAGGGAAGAAGAGGAGTACCGACGGTGGGGAGGGGCCAGCAAACCACAAGTTACTGTTTCCCGTTTCTCTGTTCCATACCTTGGAATGGTAAGCACAGAGAAGAATATTTCATTGCAGTCAGCAGTATATTTACTAGAGCTTCAAAAACGATAAAATTTCATATATCATGCATGCATTTTGTATCTCTTCCATACTTGCCTGTGACCTGGAGTAAAGGAAGTCCTTTAGATCATGTATTAAGCTTTCCTGATCATTATAACAGCTAATGGCTATAATTGATTGAGACCTATCAAAGGCAAAAGACTGAAGTATGCATTTTTTTTCTGGAATTATTTCAGAGATCCTTTTATGAAAGGAAGAAGAAATTTTACTATAGACTCCATTTTTGGAAAGACACATTTATTTTTATATTGATCCTGAAACCAGTGATAGTAATATATATGATACCAGCTACAAGGTAGATAATTACTGGTTGCACTGATAATTATTGCTATTTCATTTTAGTTATGTACAAAAAACTGTCCAACCTATTGCAATCCTTTATCTCCATTTCCCCCCAAGCCTCCAGCATATCTAGCATCAGGTCCAAATGGAAAGAAAAAATCAAAGAACTTCATACTTTTCAGAGGTATTTATCCTGACTCAATAAGCAAATTTACAGAGATCTTTGGAAGCAAATTATAATAACCTATTGCTGAAAGGGGACTTAAGGTGCTGCCAAATCTTTGGGATGCTATGCAGTCTTCCTGGGCTGTCATTTTAAGAAATGTTGTCTCCCTAGAGGAAAATGTTTCCAGAAATACTCCGACCTTTCCATTTTTTAGCATGAAAGTGAGGTGATCTAAGAAGAGCCATCTTCCAAGTAAACGTGGTGAGCCTTAGTTTGCAATATTCATCGTGTTTCTGTTGTGAGGAGGCCAACCCAGTGCTAAGATTCAGCTTGCCGCTCTATTCAGCTTATTCATTTCATGCAAATCCCAATGTGCATGAAATGAACAAAAGACTTCCTTTCTATTTGTATGCATTGTTAGTTTTCTATTCCATTTTTATTCCCAAACTTGTTTTTCTCTCTTTTGGTATTAGTACTGCATTCTTTCAACAAATATTTGTAGCATCCCTAGGCATGGCAAAGCACCAAAATGAACACCATTCCAGCATGGTGGTAAGCATGACCCACAGGATTCATGTTTTTCCGGCTTTATAGATGCACCATTAAAGGAGGCTTGGAGATTTCTTGAGCCACATCTGTGATAAGGGGAAAGAACGATCTGCTCAATTATGTGTATCTGCTATGAGCATAGCTTGGGGGGCTCGTTGCCTTACTGACTCAGGGAATGGGAAGAGTGTACACCTGGGAGTCAAACAGCTATGGATTCTGATTCTTGCTCTGATATTTGCAAGCTGTAACCTGGAGGAAATCACTCGTCCTCAGAGCTTCCTTATATGGAAAATACTTGTCTTAGAGTGTTGTTAAATGAATTTGCAGAGATTCAACACTTAGGGCTCCCCAAATAAGTGCGCATGCTCAATGCCTTAGTTCCTAGGCTCTACAATCTATTATATATGCAAATGAGTAAAAATTTTAATAATAATGGAAGTTAGGCTAAAATAAGTCCTATTAAGGCAGGTACAGAGTTCTGGGATTTCTTGGAGGATGTGTAAATTGTAGACCTTCTGATTTTCCTTTTTTCAGTTTTTATCTTAGATGTAATAGTTTCCATCATGGAAGTTTTAAACTTAGGTAAATTGAACTACAAGTACACAATGGGAAGAGAGAGAGAATGAATATGAGTTTAAGGAGTTGAGATAGCATGGCTGATTACACATGCCTTTCCACTCAAGGAGTACTACTACCCTGATTCTTCTTGGGACCATCTCCCCACACTGAATTTGCTTCTATTGTTTTAAAGACCTATGTTTTTTATACTATATTGCCCCACGTTCAAGCTAACTCAAGTAAGCTTTGATTTGTCCCAATGCCGGAGGAAAAAAACAAAACAAAACAAAACTGACGTTGTTAGACTTACTGAGACCTGGCAAGTTTCTCTCTAAAATGGTACCTTTCTAAGGCATTATGAAAGGCATTTTTTATTATACATGATTATTAACTTATTTGCAGTATAACATTTAACCTCACTGTACTTTACTTTTCTTTTATTCTTTATCATTCCTTTCATCTTTTACTTACCTCGATTACCTTGTTTTTGTTTTTTCTTTTTTCTACATAATCTTTGCAGGTAACTTTATCTGTTCTTTGCCCAGGCTATTTAAGGGGTATTTTATTATTTTTTCAAGAAACGTCGTAGGGCAGTGTCTAAAATTCAAAATCACTGTATGTTATGTCTCCAGTGGGTCTTGATACTTAGGGCATTATCTGCTTAGGAATACCTGGTAAAGTTTTGTGTTCCTGGAGTTGTATGCGACAGTTTTGCAGGTTAGAATGAGCACAGCAGTGTTTTTAATGTTACGATAATCACCCTTTGCTGCCTGACACTTGCCTGTTTTTATACTGCCAACACAGAGGATCTTGAGACTGTGAGTACAAGAACCCAAGGCTCTGATCCACAATAAAATGCAAAGAGCACAGTGAAGTAAGATCGCTTTATCGGTTATTTACATCTCTGTGTGAATCAAGTGTGATAAGGGCTAGAGAAAAAGGCCAAAGGGCTCTAAGCAGGTCAGGAAGAAGCAGGCGTGTCTCAAAAGTGCTTGGATGGGGTATAAGGCCAGCTTTCCTACTTCACACCTTTGCCAAGTGCTATCGACCACCATTAAACGTTCTCACTCCACTCCTGTCCCCTTTTTGCACGTTGGTTCTTTTACTCTGTCGTGTGGGCTTGGGGTTTTCCATTACCTTTCTTTTAGGGAACTTGTTTTCGGCTCTTTCTGCCCATACACATTAATATTGAATATTCCTTGTTAAAGGTAATGACACCAATGGTGGTCTAAAATGCATTAAGTATAAGGAAGAAACTCCTAAGCATCTCTAATTTTCACAATAATTCTATAAGGAAAAGTTTCATGTTAAAAATGAAAAAAAAAATCGAAACACGGAACGTAACTTAGCACATAATGTAGCAAATGGTGGAGCCAGATGAGTATCCATATGTCTGTATTGCCTATGCCCTCTCCACTCTCATATGCTGCCTTTGTTTGTACACTAAGTATGTTTATAAGTGTGTGCACGCGTGCATGTGTGTGTGAAAGGGAAAGAGCGAGATCGTGCTTATCAATCTTTACGTGTATACGTGTATTTTTTTGAAACCATGGCTGACTTACACATATTTTTGCTGTGCTTGCATAGCAATGTTGCCAGATCTTTCACTCCAAACATGTACCCCCACCCTCCAGTGACTTGAAATTTTACAAGTTGCAATTTATACAACTGATGTTTTCTTCTCTGATACGGTTTTTGCAAATGAAACAAAACTCCTATCATCTTACTAAAAAAAAAAAAAAAAAAAAAAAAATCCAGGGCTAGCAATTGCTTTAATTCTCACTGGCTGGTCTTTGATGACACCAAACTATTTTCCTTAACATTATTTGCACTTTGCTGTAAAGAGGAACACCCCTTTGCTATTGTGTCCATTGAAGCAGTTTCTCATTTCTGAAATTTTAATGCCTTAAAAGATGGAAAAAAGAGGGAAGGAAAGACCCTGTGGTGATTTAAGATGATAATTCTGAATTGAAGCATCTTGCTACTTAGAGGAACACCATATTTCATAGCGTATTTGTAGAAATGCTTCATGGCACAGACTCCTATTTCCTGCCCTTGAAGGCCGATGGAGTAACATAGTTTCTGTTTCAGTGACTATCTGATCAATAATTCTTTGACTTTTTGGACTTGCCGTATATCTTGCGATACATTTTTACTGTGTTGATGTGCAACGACTAATACCTACGTGTATATATTTTTTGTCTCCTGCAGCTGTAAATTATTTTTAAAATATTTCTATAGGTGCTTAGATTTATTTATATAAAACATATCTTCCTTCACTTCATTGGAGATACCATAAGTCAATTTCACTAGAAAAATATATTTGGAATTTAATATAACTTCTCATGGGCTTGGCCTTTAACTCAACATAATAATAGGACACCAACTGTAAGATGGGAAAAATGATAAATGTTATCTCAAGATTTATGTGATAATTGCATTAATGCATTTAAAGTCATTTAAAGTGGTGCCAGGCATCCATCTCAAAAAATCCTGAGTATCACTGACATTGCTGTTATTATCACATGAGCTGTTACTATCACATTGCTATTGTTATCACGTTTGCTGTTATTAGCACATGAGCCACAAACAACTATTATAATACTCTACAATAAGTATAAAGTATTCAAGAGAAGAGTACAAAACTCCTTCATGAGCTATCAAGGAAGCTTTACTAGGAGAGATAAGACTTGAAAATCTTGAAGTTAAAATATTTCACTACATGTATAAGGAAGGTCCTAACACTCTAACACTTAAAGCTAGAAGCAGCTTTAAGAAGGTGCCTGTGGATAGGGCCATGTATATAATGGGAGTAAGTGTGAGGTGTACAGAGTGGGGTCACAAAGAGCCCTGCATGATATATTAAGAATTTAAGACTTAATCATATTCGCATTGGAAGCCATGAAAGGATTTTTAAAAAGGGAACTAACGTGGTCAGATTTATATTTTAGAGATATTACCTTAGCATCCTTATAGAGGATAGATTAGAATGCCAGCTAGCTGGAGGAAGCTGAGACATGGGGCTAAAAGGCTTTTCAAATTGGTCATAGGAGAGCCGGTCAGGTCCTTAAGGCTGTGGCTATGGAAATGGAAAAAGCAAACACATTGGAGATACATTTAAGACACTTTACTGACAACGCTACAGGATCATTTGGCTGGAAAGGGAAGAGAGGGATCCAGAATGATGTAGTTCAAGTTGATGTTTCGGGCAATTGAGTGGATGACATTGCTATCAGTAGAGATCAGGAAAAGATTTGAAGGGCAGAACAAGGCAGTATGGTGGGTAAAGATGAAACTCTGGGCGATTATCACCTACTCATGGACTGGTAGAGAAAGACCAACCAGAAAAGAAGGCCTATAAGAAATGTACAAGAAATAGGAGAAGAACCAAGTGTTAGATAATCTAAGGGAGAAATAAATGTCAAGAAAAATATTTAACAAAATTAGTCGGAAGTTATTGGTGATCTTAGTATATTCTAAAGGTATGAAGGATGAAATGAAGGTAAGGAAGTGAAGACAATTAAGTCATTGTCAAATAGCTTGGCTATGGGACATAGAAATGTTTTTTTCCCCCCTTTGTAGGAAAATAGGCTTGAGAAATTTTTTAGTCTATGGGAAGAGAGTCACTAGAGAGGGGAGAGATAATAGTAACAGAGGTAATAAATAATTCCTTTGAGATAAAAATGGGTTTGGAACCAGAACATAAATGCTATTCCAATTAGAGGATGGGATCCTGTTAGTATTTATGGGGGAGGGCAAGAATGAGGTACATGAAGATAGATTATATGTATCTGGAATACAAATTTGGAAGGATCATATCTGATGGTTTCTATTTGTAAAGTAGAAGGTGAGGTCATCTTTGTGAGTAGTCGAAGTTTGTTCTCTTTTCCCTCTTTAAGATTTTGTTTTGTCTAATCAATCCCAGAAACCAAGTAGTAAAAGAAATATGTATTTCATTTTATTTTATTTTATCTTATTTTATTTTATTTTATCTTATTTTATTTTATTTTATTTTATTTTATTTTATTTTATTTTATTTTATTTTATTTTTAAAATGTTTATTTTGGAGAGAGAGAACACGTGCACAAGTGGGGGAGGAGCAGAGAGAGAGAGAGACACAGAATCTGAAGCAGGCTCCAGGCTCCGAGCTGTCAGCACAGAGCCCCACGCGGGGCTTGAACTCACTGACCACGAGATCTTGACCTGAGCTGAAGTCAGACGCTTAACCGACTGAGCCACCCAGGCGCCCCAGAAATATGTATTTTAAAGAATCTTCAAGTTTTGTGAGTTTCTTGGCATTTCCTATACTTCTGTGTGTGTGTGTCTTTTCTAATGAAGATTTATCAACTAGTGTGCTAACAGTAAGATAGTTTCTGGGGCGCCGGAGTGGCTCAGTCGGTTGAGTGTCCGACTTCTGCTCAGGTCATGATCTCACAGTTGGTGGGTTTGAGACCCTCGTTGGGCTCTGTGCTGACAGCCTGGAGCCTGGAGTCTGCTTTGGATTCTGTATCTCCCTCTCTCTCTGCCCCTCTCCTACTTGAGCTCTGTCTCTCTCTCTCTCAAAAGTAAATAAATATTAACAGTAAGGTAGTATGCACTGTTGGAGGCCTGTGCCTCCTCTACCTCTTCATTTTATTGAGGGGCAGCATGGATCTCTGTGAGGGCCAACCACCATGTCATTAATTTGGTGAGGGTCACCCGTGGAGATCACCTAGGAACGTATTAGCAGAGAGGAAAGGTGACCTTCAATATTTGGGATCAGCAGTATCTCCAATATGGATTCTTTGTTGAAAATCCTGGGAGGACACGTCTTGTACTTGGATCTGAACACTCCTCATACCCATTGCTTGCTAAAGGAACATTTGAGGAACATCTTTACTTAAGAATTGGGTTAAAAAAAGATGATACCAGACAAATACACTGAGAAGGTGTTAAGTACATCATTTCCTGTTGTTAGCTGGGCCTGTGTTTCAAGTTTGCTCTTGATTACTACCAAGTTCAAGTTTTTAATCCTATGGTATTAACCTAATGCCCCTGTCCAGTCTCAAGCTTTATGCTATTTGACTCTAGGTCTGTCTTCTGGAGTGAAAAAAACAATTCTCTCTTTTCTTCCACAAGAACATCACTACAAGTAATTGAATTTTACTGTAATCATCATTTTCAAGTCCCTAAAATTTTCATCATAGGTAATGTTTTGCACATCTTTTCAACGTCCAAGTAGTCTCTGTGAGTAAGCTTTGCTTCACAATTTATGAGGAAAATGCTCATAAGATGGAAATCGCATTAGACTTGAACACAGAGGATGGGTTCTGTTTTAGAAAATTCTAATTTGGGAAAAAAAAAGCCACAGCTGAATCTTTATTCATGGGCACCTGAGAATGGCACCTTAGCAATAAAATTTTCTTTTTAAACAGTTTCATTAATAGTTTACATACTATAAAGTTTACCCATTTAGAATACACAATTCAATGGTTTTTAGTATATTTGGGGGGTTGTGCAAGAATCCCCATAATCTAATTTGAGAATATTTTATTACCCCAAAGAAACACCATAGGCACTGGAGTCACGACTCATTACCCCCATCTTCTCTCTTCCCACCCCTGGTGCTAGGTAAACCCTAATCTGCTGTCTTTCAATACAGATTTGCCTATTGTATAAACTTCATATAAACAGAATCATAACATGTGGTCTTGTGAGACTGTTTCTTTTTTTAAACTTAGCCTAATGTTCTTGAGTTGCATCTATGTTGTAACATGTATCAATACTTCATTTTTATAGCTGAATATTCCATTGTATGGCCACACTACATTTTGTTTATCCATTTTTCAGTTGATGGACATTTGGATTGTTTCCACTTCCTGAGTATTATGAATAATTCTGCTATGAACATTTGTGTACAAGTTTTTATGTGGACATATGTTTTCATTTCTCTTGAGTAGAATCCTAGGGGTAGAATTGCTTCTTAAAATTTTTTTTGCATTCATATGGTAACACTGCTTAGCATTTTGAGGAACTGCCAGACTGTTTTTCCAAAGTGGCTGTACTATTTTAAATTGCCACCAACAAGGTTTTGATGATGACTAAAAGATTGAGTCAGAGGCATAGTCAGAGGAATAAGTAAATGGTAAAGTACTACCCATGGATTCTTCTATTGTTTTGTTTTGTCTAACTCTTCTCAGAGAGCAAAGAGTAAAGGAATATTTAGTATGCATTTAAAAAAAAATCTCCAGATCACCCTGTGGGTTTCTTTAGGTATTTCCTAGACTGAATGTTGGGCTTTGACCTCACATGTTCCTTGTAAGGCTCTAGTGAGGCCAAGAATGGATGTGAGTCTAGTATATTCAAGTTAAGTAGTTAGCTATTTGGGTGTTTCCCCCCATTATTACATTTTATCTGAAGGTTTTAGAAGACAAGTGGCATAGCTCTCAAAAGTTATTTGAATTATTAGAAACCACAAGGTTGGGAGAGCGTTTTTTGTTTTTGTTTCGTTTTAAAGTGGATACCAAAATTAGCTTTTAGGAAGATGACACCTTACTTATCTCTTAAATTACTGAAGTGAGCAAAAGAAGCCTTAAGACCTGAAAAGTAAAAGTTATAAACATGATAAAGAATACATTAAAACAAACAATAGAATGAAGAAAAATATATTGTGTTTTATAGGTTAAATTTTGTTATAAATCAACATCATTTTTATGCAACTCTGTTTATAAGCCTCCTACTGTGTTTATTTTCAATTTTGGGTGGTACATTTGAATTTCTCTCTGAAGAAACGGGGGAAAAGGTATTGGGTGTCCCCTCCCCTCCTCTCCCCTATTCCCACCAGCCCAGTAAGTCCCTGCTGGGAGGGCATTTCTGCTGCCTGTAAAATTTTGAAGTAAATAGCGAAAGAAACAGCATCAAATGTTAAATGTTGAGCAATGGCACGGACTGGGCCCCAGCCCTGGCAGGTGGAGCACTCTGTGTGTGGACAGTCTCGCGGTGTCATGAAGAGAATGCAGGACTTGTTGCTCTGCTGGATACTGGGGTACGCGGGCACAGATGTGACATCTGGTCCCACCCAGGTAGCAGGAGCTGCCAGGAAGGCCGCCTACAATTTGTTCAGGAAGTTGCCAGGGTCTGCAATATTTACTTCAGGCCTTAGTGCTTGTGGGTCTTTGCCACCATCTGGCTGGGCGGCTGGTGCTGTGGTAGGGGTCTCTGGGCAGGGCTTGCTGGAGGCTGACCATCCACTGGGGAGGTCTAGCTGCTTGTGTGGGACCTCAGGTTGGTAGTGAAGCCAAAGGACTGGTTGATGGGCAGGTAGGCCGTCAGCACAAAGATGGGGGTGCTGGCCACTTGGAACTTGTCCAAGGCATGGCCCCATTCAGAGCATGTTCTGTGTTTAACACAGTATATGCCACCAACACTTGTTCTAGACACTGGATCTCCACAAGGCCGATGGGCTCCATGAACCAGGGCTGGGGCATCAGCACGTGGGTGTAAGAGGCAGCACCTGGCCTTGGGGATGACCTGGATGGCATCTGCGTTCAGGGACACGTCATGGGCAGGGAAGGGCATGCTTTGCTTGTTCTTGGGCAGTTCCACCTCTTTGTGTGATGTTCTTGCGAGGCAAGTCCTGTATGGTCTCCATATAACAGCCATCGTAGGGACTGTTCTTTGGATTGGCTTCAGGTATGGGTCGTCCTTCTTCCTGGGCATATTGTTGGCAGTGTGTACAGTGGTGATCATTTCAAAATAGTTATCTAAGTCCTGTGTTGTACACCTGAATTACTGTCCTAACCTTGGGCTGTGATCTCTCAGGAACATGCAAATTATTTCATAGATGTGTGCATCAGGCAGCAGTTGTGGTCACTCCAACCCCAAAAATAACTGAAAAATAAGTTATGGTTGTCCCAGTGATGGAGGGTGATTAGTACTATTTTGTAGATAATGTTAATTAAAAAGCCCAAATTGAGGAATTCTAAGGAGTTCATGCAAACATGACTCAGAGAAGGGACTAGTCTTCCATTATCATTCATTGCACATGAGACTGCTCTGTTTGGGGACAAAAAGTCACATGGTAGCTATTTCTGTTTCTGCAATGCTTATGTAGTGCCTGTCATCTAGGAGAGTTTTTTTTTTTTTTTTTTTTTTTAAATGCCCAAATACATATTGCAGGGCCTTAGCACAAACCAGTTATATTAGGATCTTCACTGGTATTCTCAGGTCTGTTTGGCACACAAATCTATGAAATAGAAATCCTTTATGCCATTCATGTTAAATACCTCTGCTTAAATCTCTCTCCTATGAATTCAAACCCTTGAATGTAACTTACTGTCTAGCTTTACTTAGTTTAATGTGCTCTTACCCTCCTGGTTGTAATGCTCCCCATTCACTTTTGAGAATGACGTTAAGAAAACAATTCAGGAGTGTCTGGCTGTCTGGCTTAGTTGGTTGACTGTCTGTTTTGATTTTGGCTCAGGTCATGATCTTAAAGTTGTGGGATTGAGCCCTATGTTGAGCTCTGTGCTGAGCATGGAGCCTACTTAAGATTCTCTCTCTCCCTCTGCCCCTCTCCTCTTCTCTCTCTCTCTCTCTCTCTCTCTCATGTGTGCTCTGTCTCTTAAATAGGCAAATAAAACTTAAAAATTTGGAATTTAATAATATGATATGAGGGTATAAGGATGTCTAAGTCAAAGATGAAGGCTAAAGAGGAGCACAAACCACTGAATGCCATAAACAGAATGGGTGTGGCCTTTGGGAAAAAGGGTAAGGACAAATACACTTTTAAGCTTTGCTGAGAAGTGAAGAAGAATATAAACAGATAGGTCCATATCATGGGAAAAGTTTCAGAAAAAACTTGAATGATCTAACATCTTCATCAAACAGGAGAAGAAAAATGAAAATTTAGGGTAGGTGAGGACCCAGTAAAGAAACACCAAGCTTCTAAATAAATGGGGGAGACTATGTATTTTGGATGACAGAGATGGAAAAAAAAGGAAAAAATGTAATTAGAAGGCCCTGAATGAAACATGAACATTTGTGTGGGTAAATTATAATCTAGCACCAGAGTTTAGAGTCAATTCCCTAAGCAAAGACTGGGTAAAACCTAGTATGGGAGGAATTTGTATTAAAAACAAACAAACAAAAAAACAGATCCTACAGTTCACTGAAAGGTTAATAAAAATTTACAGTGTGGCATGGTTGTTTCCTGGTCTATGATAGGAATATAGTAGCCTGAACAAATGGAGTAGTAGTTCCATTGTTTCAGTTTTATTGAGATTTATATGTGTTTTAATTCTGTTGCTGCATGAATTTAGCAATACTCAGAGCACCTCTTGTCAGAGCTGTGTGTCCTAGTCCCAGAAGTTCCCCTTCTCAAGCTCCTGAGATGTTAGCATCAACAAAGCTGTCATCTTTTCTTCAGAGGCCTGAGTCTTAGCTTTGTAGGACCCTCCCAAAAGCTTCTAAATTCTAATAATTCTGTCCTCTTCCTTTGTTCCACCAGTCATAGGGTCGTAGCTTAGTTACTTCTTCTGTGATATCTTAGTGTTACCTTTTGCCTTTTTAGTTTTCTAATACCTGGGTGACATTTCTTTTAATTAAATTTTATTAAAATAACTTGTGCAGTTTCCACCTTCTTACTGTGCCTGGATGGTTACAGCCAGGGACAAGTATATTATGGAATATGGGTAATGAATAGGTCTTTTGAAATATTAAAGGGTTGCATGTGAAAGAAAATATATCTAATGTATCGCACATAGTTGGTTTCTTTATATTTCCTTGTGGGAGATTATCTGTCCTCCCTATGCCCTGCCACTGTGAATAGTCAGGTTCTAGATAGGGCACATGACCTAGTTCCATGACCATAGCTATTGGGCCAGGGTGGGCACTTTACTTAGACAACAGATTCTAGGCTAATCAATTTGCCTATGACAAGGTTTGGCATAAAGTGCTCTTCTCAAAGATAGATGAACTGGGCCAAATGGATTTTTTCTTTTATGATTTTGAACCAAGAGTCTCAGTTCAAAAGCTGGACCAAAAGAAGCATGTGATGCAGTTGAATCGATTAATAGCACGACATTAGTGGCTCATGAATTCCTGCCACGGATTTTTCCAGAGACATTTGACCTATGAATCACTCTCTTTTACCCTCAGCAAAAACATTTCCATAATTAAGACTGGGTTTACTTTGTGAGATGGATATATCTCTATTATCTGAATGTTCAAGCAGAGAATGGAAACCTGTGAAGTTTGTTTTAGAGACGTCCATGAAGGCTTTTCACGCTAGAATACAAGATGTGCATATATTTCTGGGTTCTGTTCTAGATCCACTGAATAAGAATATTCTAAAAATGGAGTCAGGTTATGTACACTAAAAATAGCAATAACAAGAAAAACTCCTCCATGTTATGCTGAAGTATCTGGTCTGTATATCAGTCAGATACACACAAAAAAAGAAGCATGTTGTTAAGGATATCTGTTGTTGAATAATAAACTACACCAACTCTTGGTGTCTCTCCATTTTTATTATATCTCATGACTTTGTGGGTCAGCAATTCAAGTAGTTTCTACTGGGCAATTCTGCACCATCATATTGGTGAGGGCCACTTGGTGATATTAACTGGAAACTAGATTCATCTGAAGTATATAGAATGGCTTCATTGATATGCATAGGGTCTCAGTAGGGATAGCTGACACTTTTTTTTTTCCCCTCCATATAGTCTTAGGACTTCTTGCTTAGTTTTCCCAGCAAGGCAGTTGAAAGTCTTATGTAATGGCTCAATATTACTTAGTGGCTTGGGGCTCTTATGCAGGCCAAAATCTGGCAGTCTTCTTAAATAGTAGGTCTGGATCTGGCATATACTGTTTCTACTGTTCTCTATTGGTTAAAGCAGTCACAAGCCAGCCCAGCTTCAAGGGCGGGAAATTAAACCCCGTCTCCCAAAGAGAGCAGTTAAGAATTTGTGCCTATCTTTAATCTGTCACAAAGACCTTAATTTATTGTAAACTATCTCTTTAAATCCTGAAGAGATGGCATTTGAGAAGGACAATTCTAATGTCTGGGAACTGCAAGAGAGGACAGATCAGGCAGGGCATGGCTAGGAAAAGGGATATCTGGCTTGTCCTCTATTAGAGAAAGAACTATGTAATGAAGAAGAACATGCAAAAAGGGAGCGATGCATTCAAGATAATTTTACCCTAAGCAGAGTTTTATTTGAGACCGTTCATGATCATAGTCTACTGGAATAGGATAGAGAAGAATTTGAGTCTGTAGGTAACTTTTGGATTAGAAGTAGGTAGTATTTGCCTACTCACCAAAAGCATGCCGGTAAATGTTACCAATCACCAGTAATAGTGATAGTAACGATTACATTAATGAATTCAATTTGTCATTCTTTCAGGTTCATATGAATAGATGCATTCTCTCTATTGAAACATTTTTTGTCTTTTAAGTGAAAAGGAAAGAAAGGAGAAATGTTCAATTAGAATTGCTTGAGATCTTAAGATACCATAAAACATGATAAATAGGGTCACTTACAATTTTTCTTGGAAACCTAGACTTACTTCATTTCTTCTTAAATAACTTAAGTTTCCCAAAGTGCCTTTGTTAAAGTTAGAGCAGCTTATTTTTGAAATAGGAAGCATGCTGTGATAAACTTGCTTTCCTCCTCTATTGTTAAACTATTTCACAAATTGCATTTGTGAGCTGTGACTATGCTGTTGATGTTATTTACACTCGAGAGCAGATTAAACATGTTTTTGTTTATATTAATTATGAAACTGAGGCACATGGGATTACCATTTGTTTTTGTTTTTCTTTTTAATTTTTCCTCTTGGTAGGGGCTGGTTATTACTTTGCTCTAAGCTGCTGAGTGACTCAGAAATGAAATTGACATAAACTACTCAATATTGGATATGTTGACTTAAATCAATGGCACAAAAGAGTTTCAGTGAAAATGCAGTGTCATTTAATAAATGAACATGGGGGGGGCGCCTGGGTGGCGCAGTCGGTTGAGCGTCCGACTTCAGCCAGGTCACGATCTCGCGGTCCGTGAGTTCCAGCCCCGCGTCGGGCTCTGGGCTGATGGCTCGGAGCCTGGAGCCTATTTCCGATTCTGTGTCTCCCTCTCTCTCTGCCCCTCCGCCGTTCATGCTCTGTCTCTCTCTGTCCCAAAAATAAATAAACGTTGAAAAAAAAAATTAAAAAAAAAAATAAATGAACATGGGGGACAAACGACTGCTAAAGTTGGTTTTGACAAAGGTGCTTAAAATCTTGTTGAGCAAAGACAGGGGGATTAAATTCATTCTATTGATACACTCCAAAGACAATAATAGAAAAATTCCAAGAGCAAAGGGTTATGTCCTGACTGCACCCTTAGGAACCTCCTCAGGTAAGAAACTCTCCAGAACATTTTACCTGGCCACTATTCTGTTGGTGACTTGACAGACTGGAAGAGTAATGATCTTTTCTGGGAAAGTTGTGTATTTCCTCTACGGAAAATAATTCATTTGAAAACCTCTCACTCATCAGTTTATATTGTCTGACCATACTTGATATTCCAATCATTGCTGCAGTAACCAGTTCTTTCCGGCATCCTTGGGCAGGTGAACCTGGCAGCACCACTTCATCCCAGAGCCTCAGGCCTAAACTGAATGCCTCCTAACTTCCTGGTCCTGACATTCTGTCACATGATATCTCCCATAAGGGGACCTGTGGCAATTCCTTGGTGCTCATGCACAAACAACCTGGAAGTGCAGGGGAATGAAGCAGGTGGGTAAATGCCTCCCTCTCTCTTTCAGTGGGCAGATGGTTCATGGACACATTGCTTAAGCCTCTGAGATTCCTGAGGGATGGAGTAACCAGTTTCCCATAGTAGCAAACAACTATACCCTGGTATTGGCACTCTTTACTTCCCTGGGTCACTTTGATTACCTACTATCATAGTCCCAAATAAATTTTTCACACATAAACTTTGGTGTCTTAGATCTGTTTTTTTATTTTTTTTTTAATTTATTTTTTATTTTTTTGGTGTGGGGGGGTGGGGAGTGTGGGGAACCAGAACTAAAGCAGGACCTTTAAAACTTGTCTCTTCCTTTTGAATTATCAATAATGTGTTGGAATTTAATTAGGGAATGTTTCCTCAAAATTGAAACCAGGAATAACCCAAGATTAACCAGGAATAACTCAGCGCACTGTAACATCCATTTTTACCTTGTTTCGGTTTTCTCTGTGTTGGTACATCTATGACCTTCGTTCCATTGGCACATAGACTAGAACTTGTGGACGAACACTGTCTGCTTATGAAGTTAAAAGTTGCAGAAAGATATTTCGAATTTCAGATGTCTGGGAATTTTCGTGAAAATTTTAATTTCACCCCAAACGATAGAATGGCATCAAGTCTGATAAAAATCTTACCATATTTTCTACTCTGTGAAATCCTAAGTATTAAATAGAGGGGAAATAAACTTTATTTATTTATTTATTTATTTATTTATTTATTTATTTATTTATTTATTTATTTTTATTTTCTAATTTATTTTATTTTATTTATTTTTTCCAATATATGGAGTTTATTGTCAAATTGGTTTCCATACAACACCCAGTGCTCATCCCAAAAGGTGCCCTCCTCAATACCCATCACCCACCCTCCCCTCCCTCCCACCCCCCATCAACCCTCAGTTTGTTCTCAGTTTTTCACAGTCTCCTATGCTTTGGCTCTCTCCCACTCTAACCTCTTTTTTTTTTTGTTTTCCTTCCCCTCCCCCATGGGTTTCTGTTAAGTTTCTCAAGATCCACATAAGAGTGAAACCATATGGTATCTGTCTTTCTCTGTATGGCTTATTTCACTTAGCATCACACTCTCCAGTTCCATCCATGTTGCTACAAAGGGCCATATTTCATTCTTTGTCATTGCCCTGTAGTACTCCATTGTGTATATAAACCACAATTTCTTTATCCATTCATCAGTTGATGGACATTTAGGCTCTTTCCATAATTTGGCTATTGTTGAGAGTGCTGCTATAAACATTGGGGTACAAGTGCCCCTATGCATCAGTACTCCTGTATCCCTTGGGTAAATTCCTAGCAGTGCTATTGCTGGGTCATAGGGTAGGTCTATTTTTTAATTTTTGAGGAACCTCCACACTGTTTTCCAGAGTGGCTGCACCAATTTGCATTCCCACCAACATTGCAAGAGGATTCCCATTTCTCCACATCCTCGCCAGCATCTATAGTCTCCTGATTTGTTCATTTTGGCCACTCTGACTGGCGTGAGGTGATATCGGAGTGTAGTTTTGATCTGTATTACCCTGATGAGGAGCGACGTTGAGCATCTTTTCATGTGCCTGTTGGCCATCCGGATGTCTTCTTTAGAGAAGTGTCTATTCATGTTTTCTTCCCATTTCTTCACTGGGTTATTTGTTTTTCGGGTGTGGAGTTTGGTGAGCTCTTTATAGATTTTTGGATACTAGCCCTTTGTATGATATGTCATTTGCAAATATCTTTTCCCATTCCGTTGGTTGTCTTTTAGTTTTGTTGGTTGTTTCCTTTGCTGTACAGAAGCTTTTTATCTTCATAAGGTCCTAGTAATTCATTTTTGCTTTTAATTCCCTTGCCTTTGGGGATGTGTCGAGTAAGGGATTGCTACGGCTGAAGTCAGAGAGGTCTTTTCCTGCTTTCTCCTCTAGGGTTTTGATGGTTTCCTGTCTCACATTCAGGTCCTTTATCCATTTTGAGTTTATTTTTGTGAATGGTGTGAGAAAGTGGTCTAGTTTCAACCTTCTGCATGTTGCTGTCCAGTTCTCCCAGCACCATTTGTTAAAGAGACTGTCTTTTTTCCATTGGATGTTCTTTCCTGCTTTGTCAAAGATGAGTTGGCCATACGTTTGTGGGAGTAGTTCTGGGGTTTCTATTCTATTCCATTGGTCTATGTGTCTGTTTTTGTGCCAATACCGTGTTGTCTTGATGATTACAGCTTTGTAGTAGAGGCTAAAGTCTGGGATTGTGATGCCTCCTGCTTTAGTCTTCTTCTTCAAAATTACTTGGGCTATTCGGGGCCTTTTGTGGTTCCATATGAATTTTAGGATTGCTTGTTCTACTTTCGAGAAGAATGCTGGTGCAATTTTGATTGGGATTGCATTGAATGTGTAGAAAGCTTTGGGTAGTATTGACATTTTGACAATATTTATTCTTCCAATCCATGAGCACAGAATGTTTTTCCATGTCTTTATATCTTCTTCAATTTCCTTCATAAGCTTTCTATAGTTTTCAGCCTACAGATCTTTTACATCTTTGGTTAGATTTATTCCTAGGTATTTTATGCTTCTTGGTGCAATTGTGAATGGGATCAGTTTCCTTATTTATCTTTCTGTTGCTTCATTATTAGTGTATAAGAATGCAACTGATTTCTGTACATTGATTTTGTATCCTGTGATTTTGCTGAATTCATGTATCAGTTCTAGCAGACTTCTGGTGGAGTCTATCGGATTTTCCATGTATAATATCATGTCATCTGCAAAAAGTGAAAGCTTAACTTCATCTTTGCCAATTTTGATGCCTTTGATTTCCTTTTGTTGTCTGATTGCTGATGCTAGAACTTCCAACACTATGTTAAACAACAGCGGTGAGAGTGGACATCCCTGTCGTGTTCCTGATCTCAGGGAAAAAGCTCTGTTTTTCCCCATTGAGGATGATGTTAGCTGTGGGCTTCTCATAAATGGCTTTTATGATCTTTAAGTATGTTCCTTCTATCCCGACTTTCTCCAGAGTTTTTATTAAGAAAGGTTGCTGAATTTTGTCAAAGGCCTTTTCTGCATCGATTGACAGGATCATATGATTCTTAGGTTTTCTTTTATTAATGTGATGTATCACGTTGATTGATTTGCGAATGTTGAACCAGCCCTGCATCCCAGGAATGAATCCCACTTGATCATGGTGAATAATTCTTTTTATATGCTGTTGAATTCAATTTGCTAGTATCTTATTGAGAGTTTTTGCATCCATATTCATCAGGGATATTGGCCGGTAGTTCTCTTTTTTTACTGGGTCTCTGTCTGATTTAGGAATCAAAGTAATACTGGCTTCATAGAATGAGTCTGGAAGTTTTCCCTCCCTTTCTATTTTTTGGAATAGCTTGAGAAGGATAGGTATTATCTCTGCTTTAAACGTCTGGTAGAACTCCCTTGGGAAGCCATCTGGTCCTGGACTCTTATTTTTTGGGAGATTTTTGATGACTGATTCCATTTCTTCGCTGGTTATGGGTCTGTTCAAGCTTTCTATTTCCTCCTGATTGAGTTTTGGAAGCGTGTGAGTGTTTAGGAATTTGTCCATTTCTTCTAGATTGTCCAGTTTGTTGGCATATAATTTTTCATGGTATTCCCTGATAATTGTGTGTATCTCTGAGGGATTGGTTGTAATAATTCCATTTTCATTCATGATTTTATCTATTTGGGTCATCTCCCTTTTCTTTTTGAGAAGCCTGGCTAGAGGTTTGTCAATTTTGTTTATTTTTTCAAAAAACCAACTCTTGGTTTCGTTGATCTGCTCTACCGTTTTTTTAGATTCTATATTGTTTATTTCTGCTCTGATCTTTAGTATTTCTCTTCTTCTGCTGGATTTAGGCTGTCTTTGCTGTTCTGCTTCTGTATCCTTTAGGTGTGCTGTTAGATTTTGTATTTGGGATTTTTCTTGTTTCTTGAGATAGGTCTGGATTGCAATGCATTTTCCTCTCAGGACTGCCTTTGCTGCATCCCAAAGCGTTTGGATTGTTGTATTTGCATTTTCGTTTGTTTCCATATATTTTTAAATTTCTTCTCTAATTGCCTGGTTGACCCATTCATTCTTTAGTAGGGTGTTCTTTAACCTCCATGCTTTTGGAGGTTTTCCAGACTTTTTCCTGTGGTTGATTTCAAGCTTCATAGCATTGTGGTCTGAAAGTATGCATGGTATGATTTCAATTCTTGTATACTTATGAAGGGCTGTTTTGTGACCCAGTATGTGATCTATCTTGGAGAATGTTCCATGTGCACTCGAGAAGAAAGTATATTCTGTTGCTTTGGGATGCAGAGTTCTAAATATATCTGTCAAGTCCATCTGATCCAACGTATCATTCAGGGCCCTTGTTTCTTTATTGACTGTGTGTCTAGATGATCTATCCATTCCTGTAAGTGGAGTGTTAAAGTCCCCTGCAATTACCACATTCTTATCAATAAGGTTGCTTATGTTTGTGAGTAATTGTTTTATATATTTGGGGGCTCCCGTATTTGGCGCATAGACATTTAAAATTGTTAGCTCTTCCTGATGGATAGATCCTGTGATTATTATATAATGCCCTTCTTCATCTCTTGTTACAGCCTTTAATTTAAAGTCTAGTTTGTCTGATTTAAGTATGGCTACTCCAGCTTTCTTTTGACTTCCAGTGGCATGATAAATAGTTCTCCATCCCCTCACTCTTAATCTGAAGGTGTCCTAAGGTCTAAAATGAGTCTCTTGTAGACAGCAAATAGATGGGTCTTGTTTTTTTTTATCCATTCTGAAACCTATGTCTTTTGGTTGGCGCATTTAGTCCATTTACATTCAGTGTTATTATAGAAAGATACGGGTTTAGAGTCATTGTGATGTCCGTAGGTTTTGTGCTTTTAGCGATGTCTCTGGTACTTTGTCTCACAGGATCCCCCTTAGGATCTCTTGTAGGGATAGTTTAGTGGTGGGAAATCAACTTTAATTGAGCCAGAGTTTAAGTTGGAGGTGGCCCAAATGCCACCTTTGCAAATCATCACAAATCCTTCTCAGACCCAACTTGTATTTGTTGAGGTTAGATTGGCGTCTTGTAATTTCAGTTTTTTGCAAGTGGTTACAAAGGTATCTTCTAAGATTAAAAATAGTTTTGAGTCTATAACTGGAGGAAATGTATGTATAGTTCACTGCAATAAAGCTTAGGATCCTAGGCTTAAATATTTCCAAATTCTTTAGTCTCATGAAAACAGTCACTCTTGTAAAATCTGAGTAGTATCACATTTTATTTACTTACTCACATTTGCAATATCCTATTCATGTTGGTGAATAATTTTAGAGGACTTGAAAGGTAGTTTAAGATAACTGTATGCTTTCTAATTTTATTAAAAAGATATTAAATATTGAGAATTTTAGGGCTAAAACCCAACATTTCAATTATCTAGAACATCTCAGTTTATTGGTTGGACAGATTTCTGGCTGTTTTAAAAACTTAGGATGATACAGAATCCAGAAAAAATAGCAAAGCTGATAGTTTACATTTGAAAATAAGTATGAAAATTATTGGGGACATAAACTGCTTTATGAACTAGACACAGATCAGTGCTTTACTTATATATTTGTCTCATTGAATCTTCAAAATAGTCCTATGAGATCAGTGTTACTATTAGTATTTTTTAAAAGGTGAAAGAACAGAAACTTTAAAGCAGTTAATCATTTGAACTTACCCAACTATTAAGTTTCAGGACTGCAACAGCCATTTCTTTTCCACTCCCAGTTCTGGTGCTCTCAGTGGTTGCTTCCCCTGGGAAGATCCAAATATGACAGTCACTCCCAGGAAAATCTGATCATTTGACTTGCTGACCAAATAGGCTCTTGCTGGCTGTGATATCAGATTTACTAGAATTCAAAGAGTGAGAACTGCAGGAATAAGAAAAGGAGAAGAGAAGTATCTGGTCCATGACATAAGTGATAAGAGTGACTGTGACAATAGTGATCAGAAGATGATAATCAAATCTACAACAGAAGAGTAGTTCTACTCAGCAGTAGCAAATGCACCTATTAACTTACTTAGAGGTTATTTGGGTACAAGTTGGTAATGAATTTTAAGTTCCATACACTGCCCTCTGTTTAAGAAAGCAGAGAATAATGTAGTATGGATTAGGCATATTTCAATGGTTGTTATCATTAAAATAGAAAACTTTTATGTAAAAACTTATCAGGTATCTGGAAACCTGTATCACAAAAAACAGCACTTTTCCCCAGTGATTATGCTCTTTGGATGCCATGATTATTTAAGGTCTTGACATAGAAGAGATCAGGAAAACTTTAAGTATCATGCTTCAAGACATTGTATATTTCCAATTTATTACCATTCAGTTCTGAAATAAATAGGACTCGTAGAAGTAATTTCACCTTCTATTTTTAAAAAATTCTTTCAATGGGAAACTTTAAACCACAGTAAATGTTGCCTACTACTGAATATTTTATTTTTTTATTCAGGAAATGGATCAAGATATTTTATTTGATTTTCAAGGGACAGAATCATAATTGGTTTAGGAAAGAACACTTTATACAATTTTATCATTTCCTTTCATATTTTATCACCAAGCCTATCCCCCTTGCCTTCCTTCTATATATCTTATCCCTCATTTATCTAATGTATGTTCTTTTAGTTTTCTTTTCCATATATGTCTATCTATAAAACATGGATAAAACTGTGTGTGTGTGTGTGTGTGTGTGTGTGTATGTGTATCTTCATAATAGTGATGTACTCTGAACTTCATTCTCTCAAAAAGATGGTCCTAAAATTTTACTTACCATATGTAGATCTAGTTCATTCATTTTCCTCTTTTATGAAGATAGCACATATGACTTGCTAATATCCTCATATTGTTTCCTTCCTCTGTGTGCGTCTCTGTTTCTCTGGCATATAACAAAAAGCATGGATTGCTATGTAATAGGTTATATGCATGCTCTGTTTTATGAAGTACGAATAGATCATACTTCAAAATATCTGCATACATTTGCATCCCACGGACAAGATTGCACAAATTTTCACTAACATACTATTTGATACGCTATTTCTACCTATTTTAATATGTAAAATGATAGCACATTATCGTAATTTACCTTTGTTTAGTGAATATTGCTTTACATAATTATCATTCACCACAAATCACCTCTTCACCAGCCAGTACTTGTGTTGGTTTGACTGCCTTCTTAGCATCTCCTTCCATTGTAAATACTGGTGTGTCCAAAGGCTCGATATTTGAACATCTTCTTAATCTACAATCACTCTCTTGATTTGTAAAATTCAATTTTTAAAATTATATTTGGATGAGATTACTATCTATGTCCTGATGACTTCCAAATTTTTAAATCTTAAGGCAGAACTTTTATATCCAGCTGCTTCCATGTGTCCCCTTGGAAGTTCAATGAATATCTTACGACTTATGTGTCCAGAAGTGAACTTTTGATCACCATGCTCTCCTCCCAAAAAAGCCCTATTCTTGTACCAGTTTTCCTGTATATCATGAAACATGCTAAAAAATCTTGAAATGTTGCTTGACTCAACAGCATTCTCTCATACCTTATCACTTACCCATCAGTCAATCTTCTTGGCTTTATTATCACTGTCTATCCAGAATCCAGATGCCTTCTTCATATTCAACCACTATTCCTTTGTTCCAAGCCACCATCACCTTTGGTTGGGTCATTGCAATAGCCTCTTAACAGCCATCTGCTTTGATGGACACCGTACCTTTCAAAATATTTGGCTTAAAATTCTCCTATGTCTTTTCATCTCATTCATAGAAAAAACCCAAAGCCTTGCAATAACAAGAGTGCTATACGATTGTTTGAACCTCACCTACCCATCTGTACTTGCCAATTGCATTTCAGCCACACTGGCCTATTTGATGTTATTAAATATGCCAGTAATCTTTCTTTATTTTTTTTTAAAATATAGTTTATTTATCTTAAGAGAGTGGGGTCGGGGGGTGCAGAGAGAGAGAAAGAGAATATCCCAAGCAGGCTCTGAGCTGCCAGTGCAGAGCCCAACATGGGGCTCCAACTCAGGAGAAATGAGATCATAACCTGAGCCAAAACCAAGAGCAGGATGCTTAACCTACTGAAACACCCAGGCACTCCTGCCAATAATGATTCCATCTCAGAATCTTTGAATTCCTATATCCTGTTGGGGACCCTGTTCTCTTGGATAGCTGCATGTTTATTTGCCTCTCCTCTTCTGGGTCTTGCTCAAATGCCACCTTGCTTTTCAATCCCTGGTATCCTGATGGACTTTTCTTAAAAAGACTCATTACCACATGATCTCTTACATGTTTTCTTTTATAGTGTATATTTTTCTTTAATTTGTATCCTTTGAGAATATAACTGCAGGAGGGTGAAGGTCAATTTTGATCCTTGCTCTATCGCCACTATTTAAAACAGCTTCTTCCCTTATGAAGAGCCTTGAGGAATGTACAGGATTGCTGAATCACTGTATTGTACACTTGAAACTAATACAACATTGTATGTTAACTCTACTGGAATTTAAATCAAAAACAGTGTTTAGCATTAAATAAATACTGGTAGAATAAAAAATGACTTTGCTTTTAGCTAAAGTTTATATTTGACTAATGGTAAAATTAATATCCAGCTTTATTTTGCTTCATATTTGGCTCATATTCTTATGTGTAGAAGAATGTGTATCCCTCTCTCTCTCATATATGAATTCCAGTACACAATATATGTGTATATTCTTTTAAACCTTTCTCCCCAATATTTCCATGCTCTTTTCCCTTTTGGAAATGTGCCACTTTGGGGCAGGATAATGTATGTGTGTGTGTGTATTTTATGATTAGTTTTAGGTTCACAGCGATTGTGAGAGGAAGATACAGAGATTTCACACATACCTCCTTGCCCCTTGACATTCGTAGCCTTCACATCTTCATTGATGTAGTTTCATCAACAGTGGAAAATTGTTGATGTAGGTTCATCATCAAGGGAAAAATACACCCTTCTCTTGTGTGACATTGATAATGGGAGAGTCTATGAATGTAGAGAGGCAAAGAGGTATATAGGAAATCTCTGTATATTTTTCACCAAGGATGAACCTACATTGACACATCATGATAACTCACAGTTTACCTTAGGGTTCACTCTTGGTTTTGTGTACTATATGGGTTTGGACAAATATATAATGACATATGTTCACCATTATGGTATCATACAAAGTATTTTTGCTGCCTTAAAAATCTTCTGTGCTCTGGCTGTGCATTCCTCTCCCCAATCTAGTACCTGTAAATCACTGATCTTTTTACTCTCTCCATAGTTTTGCCTTCTGGTAAATTTCATACATTTGGAATCATACAGTATGTAGCCTTTTCAGATTGACTTCTTTCACTTAGTAATTCTCATTTAAGGTTCCTCTATGCTTTTTCATGGCTTGACTTGTGTATATTTTTTAAAAATGGACACTGTGAATCTTCCTCTTCTATTAAATGTGTTTAGCCTGTTTTATTTACTGTAATCTCACTTATGTTAGGACCTGTTTCTGTATTTTTTTAATGATTTTGATTTACCATGTTTCCTGTTTTTTAATTTTCCTACCATTACCTATAAAACATTTATCTTAACCTGAAAATTATGTATTATATTCAAGACCCATGTTGGGTATTTTTCTCTATCAGTATTGTCCTAACCAAAGGAACTCTTTGGCCTTGTGTTGATACTCGAAGAGCTTTAGGACTGTAATGTCATTCCTTATTTAGTTACAATGTATGGTGTTTTTTAAAAAAAAATAATTTAATTTAATTTTTAGTTTAATTTTTTTTTATTTACATCCCAATTAGTTAGCAAATATTGTGCAACAATGATTTCAGGAGTAGATTCCTTAGTGCCCCTTGCCCATTTGGCCCATCCCCCCTCCCACACCCCCTCCAGTAACCCTCTGTTTATTCTCCATATTTATGAGTCTCTTCTGTTTTGTCCCCCTCCCTGTTTTTATATTGTTTTTGTTTCCCTTCCCTTATGTTCAGCTGTTTTGTCTCTTAAAGTCCTCATGTGAGTGAAGTCCTATGATATTTGTCTTTCTACGACCCAGCAATTGCACTACTAAGTATTTATCCAAGGGATACAAGTGTGCTGTTACAATGTATGTTCTTATTTTCAATATAATATTTTCCACTTTTCTTATTGCAGGAATTTATCTTTTAAAGAGTCTTTCAAAGATGATACATGTATGATAAAACTTCTGAGAATTTTTATATTGAAATTTTGTTTTTATCATGAATTATATAAGGGGAAGGGTGGGAAAGGGTAGTCTTCCTTTGTGCCCAAGAGGTCAGGAAACAATGTGATAAAACCAGAATCATCTCTGCCACAAGACACTATCAAATTGAAGCCTAATATAAAGATTTTGTTTTTTTAGTTTTTTAAGAGTTTTGGTTGTAATTTTATCACTCTTTTATCCCCTGCTTTTGTACTCTTTGTTTTTTCTTTGGGTTTTTCAACTCAGTGGGTTTGGCACTGCTATTTCTGTTGTCCACCATTCTTGTCCTATTTTTTTTCTCATTCTTTTCCTCCTCTCTTTTCTTCATGGCTTCTGGGAGAGTTTTCTGACCCAGAGAACTGAGTGAAGTAATTTGATTTTGAATCAAATCATTCTGCTACTCCATTGGATTATTTATTTCAAAAATCTTATCTTCCATGTCCAATATGCCCATTTTAGAAATGCCTGATCATCTTGTCACATGATGCAAATATGTTCCCTTTTCTGTTTTAAGTATATTTTACTTGTTTTTTCAACTTGTTTTAAATTTCTGTACCGTCCCTTCCTTGGAGTTCATTTTCCTCCGTTCAAAGTTTTTCTCTCCGTTTTCCTCTAAAATAGTTTTCGTGTTCCTTAATGTCTCTTAAACATTTGCTTACAGAGAAGAATTATTTCCTAAAATGAAAGGAAACAACAGATGGCCTGGTCTACCATCTGTTGGGTGGGTTCGAATGACAATACTGGTGAGTTTGGGGCTTATGCTTCATAGTCCCTTTCTCTACCTACTGGAAAGTACTTTCCAAACTTTGTATTCAGGCACTGCTCTTGTCCCATGTGGCAACTTTCCTGGGTAATTTCCCAGTTCTGTGTAGTGTGAGGAGGACTCCGGGAGCAGCTGGCTGCTGCAACCCTTGTTTTGGCTCTCCACACAGAACACTGTTGTTACCTGGTGGTTATCCTACACCCTCCAGCTGGAGATTAGCATTCCTGCCGTGTAGTATTAACAGGGTGGTCAATGATAGGGGAATAAGAATTTCAGTGTAGTAAGTGGAAATGGGTTTGCTGTCTGCAGAAACCATAAAATATCTTGAAATTGTGAAGAAATAGGATGGAGTGAAAACCTCTAAGATTTTGAGGGAGAGAGGAATCTATGTCCATTTGCCCTTTTATTCATTCATCATTCATTCATATATCTATGCATTCAACAAATATTGGGGCGCCTGGGTGGCGCAGTCGGTTAAGCGTCCGACTTCAGCCAGGTCATGATCTCACAGTCCGTGAGTTCGAGCCCCGCGTCAGGCTCTGGGCTGATGGCTCAGAGCCTGGAGCCTGTTTCCGATTCTGTGTCTCCCTCTCTCTCTGCCCCTCCCCCGTTCATGCTCTGTTTCTCTCTGTCCCAAAAATAAATAAACGTTGAAAAAAAAAAATTTAAAAAAAAATAAAAAAAAACAAATATTTATCAAAGACTTACTATGGGCCCCCAATTGTTACACTGTTACATAAGTGCACTAGGAATTGAGTAGTAAACAAACAAAAAATACCACACTTAGAGTCTGTGGATGGAGGAGACCAGTAAACCTATGTATAATCTGTTAGGGGAGGAGAAGTGCTGTGAATGAAAACAAAACATTTACAGGAGAGAGAATGTCAGAGGCTGGGAAGACCAGATTTGAGCAAAGACCTGAATGAAGGAAGAATGCAAATAGGTTGCCTTAGAGTCTCTACCACTTAGAGTTCATGTAATTGTAGGCAAGGTTGATGGTGGGGATGGAGTAACAATGTATATGAAGGTCCATTGCATGGCATTGACTAGGGACTCAAAAAAGGGGAGCTACCCATACACATCATTAAAAAGTCCAAATTAATAATTTAGTTAGCATATCTAACTTTCCTGTTATTAAACATTGCTTTTCATTTGTTAAATTCCTGTGAGATTGGCAGCAAACACATAGCAAATCTCACTCACTTTTTTATATCTGAGGGTCATTAGTCATGGTCTTGACCATGGACAGTGGAGTTAAGATTCCACTGGCAGAAAATAGTGGATTTTGAGGGCTATTCAAGGAAAAGTATGAATTACTGAAATCCATAATGAGGATAGCTAACAAATACTTGGTAAATTCTTTCTTGTTCTTGAGAAGGAAATAGGGCTATCCCTCCTCCACCTCTCTCTCTATTCTACCTCTCACCTCCCTCTCTCTCTCATGTTAAGCCAGCCGAAAACTTAGAATAATTTTATCATATAAACATCATTAAACACTCCAACTGTTGAAGACTGTCATCTGCATAGATATACAAGCAACCTCAAATGACATCTTTTCCATCTTCCAACATCTCCCTGGCCATCATCCATATGAGGGTTGAACATCTCATTGTTTTATTGTCACATGTGATCAGATGATACTAATTATTTAGCTTAATCTCTTACCTTGAACCTTGGAACTGGTGTGAAGAAATTGGCTGTTTTGTAAAACTGCCCACTTTTAAGAGTTGAATATTTTCCATCAGAATAAACTAAGAAGTTTAGACCATCTTATCTAAAGGCATTTTCCAGAGAAGTGTCCAAAATGTTTTGAATGGCCACAACACTGCAATAAAATGTATGATAGTTCAACTTGACAACTATATAAGAAATAGAGCTCATTTAGATGAGTGATCTCAAATTTGTAGTATCCCATTTTTTGTTCCAAACATAATGTTATTTAGTTTGTTATATACAAAATAGGAAAAAGAGTTACTTTTTCTGGCTGCAATTTGGTGGAGAAGGATGGTAATTGTGAGAAGCCCAGATGCCATCTATTCAGTTTTCTCCTGACTTGCTGAGGTAGACTCTTGGGGATTGGAGGAACACCATCTGGAAACCCCTAATTTAGATTTTTGAATTCTTTAATTCTTATGCACAGGTAAAGAAAAAAAGATAGATGTGGTCTCCATTGATTCTTTCTTCATAATATGGACTTACCGTGCCCAGATTAAGTTGATACCTCCTATTACACATTTCAATTGTAGAAGGATAAGACAAGATTATTTAGCCATTATAATAAAGTGTTCCAGTAACATGGGCAGCTTCAAACCATTCAATAGTCTGTTATTGAGGAGTAGATTTATCTGAAATGGGACTGAGAGTTGAGAAACAGCCATCCTGTCTCTTACTGTATGCTTGCCTGGGCATAACGAGTTTACAGTGTTTATCTATGCATAATAGTGTCCTTGTATTCCTCTTTATTCATTTATCAACACTTTTAAAAAACTGCCATACACCAGTGAGTGTTTGAAGAAAAAAAAAAAAAGAAAAAAAGACCAGGTCTATAAGCTTTTGGCACTCAAACTACATAACTTACTTTATACTGAAATATTTACAATTATAAAGGAAAAGTACCCATTGGCAGTTAAAATCATTCTCTATTTTCAAGTTGGCTAGAATTGCCAGAAAAAAAATGCCATGTTACAATGTCATCGAATTAATGATCCTCATTGCTTTAATGATAAATTACTTTTTAATGCGATAGTTTCTACTTTGAAATTTTCAGGGACTGATTGTTGGGGGTAAGAAAATAACTTGTCCAAACAAATATTCTGTATTACTTATTGGTGTCCTCAATCCTTAAAACTGTATGTGAGATGGGGCCTGGGTGTTTCTCAAGGATAGGCTGGACATTTAAGAGTTATATTAAAAGAAATCCAGCCTATCCAGTTATAGACTTGAAAACTTCTGATGGGAGACATAAACCATTTGTAGAAAGCAATCCTGTCCTTTGCCTTGCTAGTAGCACGAGTATCATGGTAAATACATAATTGGTATTCAGTACTTGATTCACTGGCTAATGGGTTGATGCCCAAAACTATTGGCCATGAAGATCGTACAAAGAGGGCACTATTCTAAGAAGCAGAGCTTGAGGGTCATTAAGTTCTACAACTTTCACTGTTCTTTCAAAAACCAGATATTATACAAAGGCATTCTGTACAATTTATTTCCTGAACTTTTGCCAATGAATATGATTTTCTCCTAATTCAAACACTATCAGCTCCAATAAATGACAGTTCACAGCTGTTTTCTTAGCCTTGCTTGCACCCAAGTTTTCAGGAGGGCACACAATTGCCCTTAGACTTGGTTCTAAATTTTAAGGATTTGTGATTTGTTAGCTAGGATGACTCAGATGAAACCCCCTTCTAAAGAGATGACTCAGTGGTATTTAAAAAAAATGCTGTTATGTTAACTGGAAAAATAGCTTTTTGATGAGAATATTCCTTCTTTGAACTGTTTTATGACATTACTTGACAATATTGCTATCTGTGGCCCGTTTTTATATCATTCTGGTGTTGGTGGTGCTTGAGGTAGTGGTTGCAAATGCGGTAATATGTTACCTCAGACTTTGCCGATTCTTGATTTGGGGTGATTTCCAAAGGGATTGAATAAAGTTTACTTTTTCTAGTCACCCAGAGAAATTGATGAGCAGAATAATAGTCTGAATAAGATTGCTGGAGTATTTTGAGAAAGAAAATGTACAGACATTTTATTTATTTTTATTATTTATTTATTTTTTTAAATATGAAATTTATTGTCAGATTGGTTTCCATACAACACCCAGTGCTCATCCCAACAGGTGCCCTCCTCAATACCCATCACCCACCTTCCCCTTGCTCCCACCCCCCCATCAACCCTCAGTTTGTTCTCAGTTTTTAAGAGTCTCTTATGTTTTGGCTCCCTCCCTCTCTAACCTCTTTTTTTTTTTTTTTCTTCCCCTCCCTCCATGGTCTTCTGTTAAGTTTCTCAGGATCCACATAAGAGTGAAAACATATGGTATTTGTTCTCTATATGACTTATTTCACTTAACACTCTCCAGTTCCATCCACGTTGCTACAAAAGGCCATATTTCATTCTTTCTCGCTGCCACGTAGTATTCCATTGTGTATATAAACCACAATTTCTTTATCCATTCGTCAGTTGATGGACATTTAGGCTCTTTCCATGATTTGGCTATTGTTGAAAGTGCTGCTATAAACATTGGGGTACAAGTGCCCCTATGAATCATCACTCCTGTATCCCTTGGGTAAATTCCTAGCAGTGCTATTGTGGGTCATAGGGTAGATCTATTTTTAATATTTTGAGGAACCTCCACGCTGTTTTCCAGAGCGGCTGCACCAGTTTGCATTCCCACCAACAGTGCAGGAAGGTTCCCATTTCTCCACATCCTCGCCAGCATCTATAGTCTCCTGATTTGTTCATTTTGGCCACTCTGACTGGCATGAGGTGGTATCTGAGTGTGGTTTTGATTTGTACAGACGTTTTAAACATTTGTTAGATTAAAAATCTTTATCAGATCATTATCTGTACTTTTCCAGTTATTGGTTGTGTGATCTCCATTTTGTCTGTGAAACAGTGATGGCATTAATACCTACTTGTTGGTATTCATCTCTTTCATCCATTAAATGGTGGTACTAATGGAACCTACATGATGGCATTGTGAGTGGTAATGGGTTAATACACATAAAGTACTTAAGCAGTACTTGGAATATACAATTCTTTGAATGTTTTAGCTGATTTCAAAAATTATTATCAGCCGTGTGATTACCTATTTGTTAGTAATAAAAAACATTATTTCTGGGCCTTTTTTTTGATTTAACTTTATTTTGTGTTTTTTTAAATTTACATCCAAATTAGTATATAGTGAAGCAATGATTTCAGTAGATTCCTTAATGCCCCTTACCCATTTAGCCCATCCCCCCTCCCACAACCTTCCAGCATCCCTCAGTTCTCCATATTTATGAGTCTCTTTTGTTTTGTTCCGCTTCCTGTTGTTATATTATTTTTGTTTCCCTTCCCTTATGTTCATCTGTTTTGTCTCTTAAAGTCCTCATATGAGTGAAGTCATATGATTTTTGTCTTTCTCTGACTAATTTCACTTAGGATAATAACCTCCAGTTCCATCAATGTAGTTGCAAATGGCAAGATTTCATTCTTTTTGATTGCTGAGTAGTACTCCATTTTGTGTGTGTGTGTGTGTGTGTGTGTATGTATGTGTGTATATATATATATATATATATATATATATATATATATATGTATATCACATTTTCTTTATCCATTCATCCATTGATGGACATTTGAGCTCTTTCCATACTTTGGCTGTTGTTGATAGTGCTGCTATAAACATGTGTCTCTGGGCCTTTTTTAAATATCACTGGAGAAATTTAGTCTAGACCTCTATTAATTAGGATTTTGGACCAAATGTGTTCATTTAACAATAACATAAATATTCTAAAATAGACAATTCACTAATGTAGACTTCCCTGGATTAATGAAATTTCCCCCCATTATTCTAAGTCTCATGCTAAGAATCTGAATTGCACTCATAGCTTGTGCTGAGCATTATTATTATATATTGAAGCACCAATTGTATGCTGGAAAGTACATCATAATGATAGTTGTCATAACTGTTTTATTCCTGATGATTTTTCTAATCTCCTCTTTTCCCTCTTAACTTTGTTAATAACTATTTTGAATACTCTATGGGAGTGGTGTAAGATTAACTGTTAAACTTGATTCTGGCAAATGTTATTTTAACTTAATCAGCATACATTTTTCCTTCAATCAGCACCTGGTTTTTATCTTTAGGCCTAACATCTTTACCGTGAGATACAGTTTTGATGCCAGTAGTCAATAAAAGGTGTTCTACCCTTTTCCATCCCCTTCCCTCTTTTTAGCAAATTTCAGGAAATGGATCTCTGGAATTAGAAACTTTAACAGAGACCTAAAGACCAAAACTGATCCTGGTTCTTTCATTGCCAGGAATGCATGTGAGAGATAATGTTATTTGTTCCTGTTACCCAATCAATTGCACTGCTTCTCATTCTTCCCTTTATTGACCTAGTTCTTTGGTTCTTCCTTGGTTTCTGTCAGCTATGCCATATTCTTCCAATAAATTCCTTTTGTTTGGTTAAGTTATCCAGAATTGTTTTTTGCTGCTTGCAGTTAAATTCCCTAATGGTACAGTGTTGCAAAAATAGACTGTGGGTTGGTGAGAAAGCTGTGGTTCCAGGAATTTGTTGAATTTTGCCCTGTGAAAGTCACTGAGCTGGTCATGGCTGTTTCTTCTAAAAAGGGAATATCTGGGCTTCTTGGTTTTGGAATTGGATTCTAGCTCTAATACCACAAAAACATTGCTGGGATAAAATAAAGTATTAAAGCGGGAGGCCCTCTGAACAAGCTTAGAGTACCTACATAAAGGAGGAACCCTACCAGATCCATATCAATGATTAAAACACCCTCTTGTGCTATCTTGTTAGATCAAGACAACACAGAGGAAATATGTTTGAGGAAATATGTTTCAATGGCTTGAAACATAGTGAGAGCGTGGCTACATCAGATTAAATGGAAAATATGAATAACTTTTCCCTCTTGAAGGGAAAAGAAGCATCAAGAAATATTTTTGGTAGTAGCAAATAAAAATTCATCACTCCTGAGATATTTTTCTCTCTAGCTTCTGACTTAAGCTGTAAAATAGTGAGGACAACTACTGATTAGTTGTCAATTCAGAGCAAGTGCAAAGTTGGGCAACCAACTTTGAGTTGTACATGATATTACCACCCAAATCTTAGAATTTGGCAAAATTGTTGTGTTTTTTTTTTTTGTATTTAACCATGCTAACCTATTTTATTTCATTTTTTATTTTAAACCATTTTATTGAGGTAGATTACCATACAAAAATTTTACATGTTTAGTGTACACATCCAATGAGTTTGGGGATAAGTATATACCTGTGAAACCATCACCATAATCAAGACTGCAAACATATCCATCACCTCCCAAAGTTTCCTCCTGCATCCTTTATTACTATTATTTTTTGTATGTCATAAGAATACTTTACATAACATCTATCTTCTTAACAAATTTTAAGTATACAATACAATATTGTTAACTGTAGACATGGTGCTATCTTGTCCATCTCCAGAACTTTACCTTAGATTACTGAATCTATGTACCCTTTAACTATTACCTCTTCATTTTCCTCTCTCAGCCCTTGGCAACCACTAATCTACTTTCTACTTATGTGAGTTTAACCATTTTAGATTATATATGTAAGTGAGATCATAGAGTATTTGTGTGTCTGGTTTATTTCATTTAGCTTAATGATCTCCAGGCCCACCCATGTTGCTACAAATGACAGGATTTTCGTGTTTTTTAAAGGTTGAATAATATTCCATTGTAGATGTATACCATAGTAGATGTATATTCTTTATCTTTTCATCCAATGATGGACATTTAGATTGTTTGCATATATTGGCTATTGTGAACCTTGCTATTGGTTTGAGTTCCTTATATTTTTTGGATATTCATCCCTTATCCAATAAATGGTTTGCCGTACAAGTAAATCCACTGAATATATAAAAAATTTCTACCATTGTGGAGGTTGTCTATCCATTTGGTTCATGGATTTCTTTGCTGTGCAGAAGCTTTTTAGTTTGACATAATCACACTTGTTTGCAGTTGATGCTGTTGTTGGCTATATTTTTGGTCTCCAATCCAAAAATAATATCACTAAGACCAATCAAAGTGCTTTTTTTGTCTTCTTTAGGAGTTTTACAATTTCAGTTCCTATATTTAAACCTTTTTGAGGTTTTGAGTTGATTTTGCATACGATATAAGGGTCCAATTTTATGCTTTTGCATGTGGATATCCAGTTTTCTCAACTCTATTGAAGAAGCTATTCTTGTTTGTAGGAGGTTGCTAAAATGTGTTTCTGTGTGGTGATGAGGACTGGGTCCTCTTATTCCCCCATCTTGCTGATGTCATTTTTCAAATTATTGATAAAAACCTATGATAAGTCTTAAGTTTGACAGTTAATATCTGTGATGAGAGAAAAAATTGCCCTATAGGATCAAGTTGTTACTTAATCTTTTTAAACTGAGACCCATTTACAGATTATTACTTTTCTCCACCATCGTTTCAGCAATACATTGTTTGAGGGACGGAGATGGGGTGGAAAAACATAACCATGTACCATATGTCCTTTTTCTAAGATGCCCTCTCAAAGAATTTTAAATGGAAAATATTTAAAAACTGGGGCTAGGATTCATTTATTCATGTATGTATGTATGTATGTATTTTACCTTATTGATGTACATCTAGTAAACAATGATGTCTTAGGAAATGTTCAGCAAATATGGGACATAAATATAAACATGCCAAGATAAAGATAAAGCTATAAAATATATGCAATGCACCAATATGCACAGAGCAAGCTACTGAGTTTAACACCTGCTTTTGGAAATGGGAGATTTGAACTTCTATGAGGTAGAACAAAACTTCCAAAATAGAGCTAATAGAAGTTCTACATCAATGAATCCTATTGAGTTCATTTAAGGCAGTATCTTAGGAAAGTCATAGTTTATAGAACTCATGATGTCTTGAATAATATCAAGGGCTCAGTAGGTATTCAGTCATCTAAGTTGATGATGATGATTCAGCCACATGGGTATTATATCACCTATAGTTTGGAAATCACGATACCCTTACCTTTCATTTTCACTTTGCTGGGGTATGCTAAATTGTTACTAAAACATTACTCATCTTCTGCTGTAATTAATCTAAAACATATGTGTCTCATACCTATTTATGTTTTGAAACCCAAATAACAAGATGCCCTCATTTTAAGTCTTGTCTATGTCTAAATTCCACTGCAAAAGCATGAAATGACTAAATTTTAACAAGGAATCAATAATTAAAATAAGTATATTCATGCTTACTGTAAATACTATTTATTGACTAACTTAGACATTTTGAGAACATAGTATTGGAATATTTTCCATTTAGAAAGGCTTACCATGTTCTTTCCTGCCCTATCTTATTCTGTCCCACCCGACCTGACTCTACACAACCCTGAAATGAGGTATGAAAGAGAAGTTATAATTCTGAATCTGCAACCCTTGAAGCTGCTAGCCTAGATATTTCCACAACTGGTTTGCCAATAAGCACAGAAAATGATTGAGCATGTGTGCAAGAATACTTGTTTCATTTTTAGAAGAATGCTCAAAAGTTCACCTAACTGGCTTAAATTTAAGGAAGGCAGAGCTGAGAGCTGCATGTGCTCTGAGTTTTCCCTGTGTTAAAAAGAGAGAAAAGGTCTCTTCCTACCCTCAGCAAACCTGTGGAAGACTTTCTGATGCCCTTTATTAATGCTGGTTTTGGATCATCAGAGAATTAGAATAGTGATTAAATCTTTTACATCCTCAAATCATTTATCATTGATCTGCCATTTCCCTTAAAAACTGGACAATATAAGAACTATGGGAAGGCCAAAATAAAATGCATAATAATCCCAATCAGAATTTTGTTTAGTGCTTGATGGTTTGTTTAAACATAAAGATGGAGATCTAAAGAAAAGCTCGTATCTTTCTTTTAGAAATTAACAGGGGTGCCTGAGTGGCTCAGTCGGTTAAGTGTCCTACTTCAGCTCAGGTCATGATCTCATGTTTTGTGGGTTCAAGCCCTGTGTTGAAGCCTGGACCTGCTTCAGATTCTGTGTCTCCCTGTCTCTCTCTGTCCCTCCCCCACTTGCACTCTTTATTTCTCTCTCTCTCTCTCTCAAAAATAAACATTAAAAAAACACCAAAATAACAACATGAACATAAAAATGATCAAATCAACATTGTCCAAGAAATGACCTAAGGTGAGTAATACAAAACTTCAGTTTAATTTTATAAATTCAAAATCTGGTCACAAAACCCTAAAAATATGGTGCTCACTATGAAGATAACAAGATGCTTCCATATTATAAATAATCTAGAATGCATGAAATAATATTCGGTCTAAACTTTGTAATAAGACAAGGAAACAAATATATTTTAGAAAGATTTGGTAGTCAAAATTGAAACAAAAATTTTAACTTCCAGTGAACCAGATTACCTCAATCCATGAGCTTTTTAGTTTTTTGATTGAAAGTATGAGAGTAAGGGCAGTTCTGAAGTAGGAAAAGTAGAAATTCTGGATAGACAACTTCTTAAATCTTGGCTCTGTTTTAGTTATTATTTGTCTTTATATAGAGATTCAGCAATTCCATACATCACTCAGTGTTCATCAAGACAAGTGTACTCCTTAATCCCATCACCTATTAAACCCATCCCCCCACATCCATCCCCTCTGGTAACCATCAGTTCTCTATAATTAAGAGTCTATTGATTTTTCTCTCTTCTTTTCCCCTTGGATTGTTTGTTTCTTAAATTCTACATACAAGTGAAATCATAGAGTATTTATCTTTCTCTGACTGGCATATTTCACTTGGCATTATACTTTCTAGCTCCATCCATGTTGTTGCAAATGGCAAGATTTCATTCTTTTTTATGACTGAATAATATTCCTGTGTGTGTGTGTGTGTGTGTACACATGTGTGTGTGTGTGTGTGTGTGTGTGTGTATATATATATATATATATATATAATGTGTGTGTGTGTGTGTACCCATGCATATATATATATATTTTAACAATTTGTTCTTCCAATCTATAAGCATATATATAAATATACATATATGCATATATATGCATATATATGCATATGTGTATACATACACACACACACACACACACAACTTCTTTATCCATTCATCAATCATTGGACACTTCGGCTGCTGCCATATCTTGACTATTGTAAATAATGCTGCAATAGATAGGGATGAATGTATCCCTTTGAATTAGTATTTTTGATTTTTTGGGTAAATATCCAGTAGTGTAATTACTGGATCATAGGGTAGTCCTATTTTTAACTTTTTAAAGAAACTCCATGCTGTTTTCCACAGTGGCTGCAACAGTTTGTATTCCCACAAACAATGCAAGAGGCTGCCCTTTTTTTTATGCATCCTCACCAACACCTATTGTTTACTATGTTGTTGATTTTAGTCATTCTGACTGGTATGAGATGATCTCACTGCAGTTTTGATTTTCATTTTTCTGATTGTAGGTGATAACATTTTCATGTGTCTTTTGGCCATATGTATGTCTTTGGAGAAATGTCTGGTCATCTCTTCTGTTCATTTTTTAATTGGATTATTTGTTAGGTGTTGAGTTGTAGAAGTTCTATATACGTTTTGGATACTAACCCTTTATCAAATATGTCATTTGTGAATATCTTCTCCCTTTCTGAAGGTTGCCCTTCAGTTTTGTTGATCATTTCCTTCACTGTCCAGAAGCTTTTTTTCTTGATGAAGTCCAAATAGTTTATTTTTGCTTTTTGTTTCCTTGCCACAAGAGACCTATCTAGAAAAAAGTTGCTACAATAGGTGTCAAACAGGTTACTGCTTGTGTTCTCTCCTAGGATTTTTATGGTTTCAGGTCTCACATTTAGGCCTTTAATCCATTTTGAATTTACTTGTGTGTGTGGGGTAAGAAAGTGGTCCAGTTTCATTCTTTTGCATATTGCTGTCCAGTTTTCCCAGCAGCATTTGTTGAAGAGACTATCTTATCCTGTTGGATGTTTTGTCCTGCTTTGTTGAAGTTTAATTGACCATACAGTTTGGAGTTCATTTCTGGGTTTTCTACTCTGTCCTATTGATCTGTGTGTCTGTTTTTGTGCCAGTACCATACTGTTGGATCGCTATAGCTTTGTAATATAATTTAAAGTCTGGAATTGTGGACTTCAGGTTTGCTTTTCTTTTTCAAGACTTCTTTGGCTATTCAGGGTCTTTTGTGGTTCTATACAAATTTTAGGATTGTTTGTTAGTTCTGTGAAAAATGTTGTTGGTGTTTTGATAGGGATTACATTAAATCTGTAGATTGTTTCAGGTAATATAGACATTTTAACAATTTGTTCCAATCTATAAGCATGAAATGTGTTTTAATTTCTTTGTGTCATCTTCACTTTCTTTAATCTGTGCTTTATAGTTTTTAGAGTACAGGTCTCTCACCTCTTTGGTTAGGTTTGTTGCTATTACTATTTTTAGTGCAATTCTCAATGGGGTTTTTTAAAATTTCTCCTTTTTGCTGCTTCATTATTGATATATAGAAATACAACAGATTTCTGTCCATTGATTTTGTATTCTGTGACTTTACCTAATTTGTTTATCAGTTCTTTTTTTTTAATTGAGCCTTTTGGTTTTTCTATACAGTAGTATCATGTTACCAGCAAATAAACTTTTACTTCTTCCTTACCTATCTGGATGACTTTTATTCCTTTGTGTTTTCTGATTTCTGTGACTAAGACTTCTTGTACTGTATTCAGTAAAGATGGTAAGAGTGGACATCTTTGTCTTGTTCCTGACCTTAGGGGAAAAGCTCTGTTTTTCCCCATTAAGGATTATGTCAGCTGTGGGTTTTTCATATATGGCCTTTTTAATGTTGCAGTATGTTCCCTCTAACCCTACTTTGTTGAGGGTTTTTATTATGAATGGATATTTTACTTCTTCAATTGCTTTTACTAAGTCTATTGAAATGATCATATAGCTCTTATATTTTCTCTTATTTAGGTATCACGCTGATTTTTTACTAATAAACCATCTTTGCCACCCAGAAATAGTGAAAGATTTTTAAAAATATATTACTGAATTTAGTTTGCTAGTATTTTTAAAAAAAGATTTTTGCATCTGTGTTCATCAGGGGTATTGGCCTATAAGTCTCTTCTTTAGTGGTGTCTTTATCTGGTTTTGGTATCAGGGTAATGCTAGCCTCATAGAATAAATTTGGAAATTTTCCTTCCTTTTCTAATTTTTGGAATAGTTTGAGAAAAATAGTTATTGACTCTTTAAATGTTTGGTAGAATTCTCCTGTAATGCTATCTGGTCCTTGACTTCTGTTTGTTGGGCATTTTTGATTCATTTTTTTTTTTTTTGTTGATTATCAGTCTTTTCACATTTTCTATTTCTTCCTATATCAGTTTTGGTAGTTTATATGTTTCTAAGAATTTATCTATTTCTTCTTTGTCCAATTGGTTGTTCATAATATCTTATAAATCTTTGTATTTCTGTGGTGTTTGTTGTTCTTTGTTTTTTCTCATTTGTGATTTTTATTTATTTTGGTCCTTATCCTTTTTTTCTTGATCAGACTTGCTAGAGGTTTATCAGTGTTACTTTTTTCTTTTTTTGAAATTGATCAGTTCCTGGTTTCATTGATCTGTTATATTTTTTCTTTATATATCACTGATTTCTGCTCTAATTTTTATTATTTCCTTCCTTCTGCTGGTTTGAGGTTTTGTTTTGCTAGCTCCTTTAGGTGTAGGGTAGGTTGTTTGAGATTTTTCTTGCTTCTTGAGGTAGAGTTTTATTGCTATAAACTTGCCTCATAGAACTGCTTTTGCTGCGTCCCAAAGGTTTTGGACCATTGTGTTCTCATTTTCATTTGTTTCCATGTATTTTTTCTTCTTTGATTTCCTGGTTGACCTGTCCATTCTTAAGTAGTGTGTTGTTTAACCTCCATGTGTGGTCTTTCCAGATTTTTTTTCTTGTGGTAGATTTCAAGTTTCGTAGTGTTGTGGTCAGAATAGATGCATGGTATGACTTTAATATTCTTGAATTTGTTGAGGCTCATTTTTTGAGCTAAAATGTGACCTATTTTGGGGAATGTGTACTTGAAAACAAGGTTGTTTCTGCTGTTTTAGGATGGAATTTTTGAATGTATCTGTTAAATTACAGCGTGTCATTCAAAGTCCTTATTTCCTCATTGACATTCTGTTTAGGTGATCTGTCAGTTGATGTAGATGCGGTATTAAAATCCCCTACCATTTTTGTATTATTGATGAGTTACTTTATGTTTGTTATTAACTCTTTTATATATTTGGGTACATCTATGTTGGGTGCATAAATATTTATAATTGTTAATATCTTCTTGTTGGATTATCCCCTTAATTATTACATAGTTAATAATAACATATAACATGATTATATATTATATATATAAAATTTGTCTCTTTGTCACTTTGTCTCTTATTACAGTTTTTATTTTAACGTCTAGTTATCTATACAAGTATCACTACTCCAGCTTTCTTTTGACATCCATTTGCAAGATACATATTTTTTCATCCCCTCACTTTCAATCTGCAGGTGTCTTTAGGTCTAAAATGAGTCTCTTGTAGGCAACACATAGATGGGTCTTATGTTTTTTAATCCATTCTGTCACCCTATTTCTTTTGATTGGAGCATTTAGTCCATTTAGATTCAAAGTAATTATTGATATATATTGTCATTTTATTACTTGTTCTGTGTTTCTGAAATTATTCTTTGATCCTTTTTTGTCTTTTTCTCATGGTTTGCTGGTTTTCTTTAGTGGTATACTGGGATTTGTTTCACTTTATTCTTTGCATATTTACAAGTGTTTTTTGATATATGGTTATGATTAGGTTTGTATATAAACTCTTTAGCACATAGCAGTCTACATTAACTTGATGGTTATTTGCATTTAACCCTTTCTTTACTCCTCTTCTCCCCACGTTTTATGTATATGTTGTCATGTTTTACATAGTTTTACTTTGCGAGTTCCTTGACTGATTTTTTTTTTTTTTTTACAGAAATACTCATTTTTACTGCTTTTGTTTGCTACCTTCATACTCTCATTTTTGATCTCTCCTTTCCACTCAAAGAATCCCCTTAATATTTCTTGCAGGGATGGTTTAGTGGTCATGAACACCTTTAGTTTTTATTTGGGAAACTCTCTCTGCTGCTATTCTGAATGACAGCCTTGCTGGATAGAATATTCTTGGCTGCAGATTTTTCCCATTCAGCATATTGAATATATATTATGCCACTCTCTTTTGGCTGGGAAAGTTTCTGCTAAAAAATCTCCTGATAGCCTAATGGGGTTTCCCTTGTTAGTTACTGTGATCTTTTGTCTTGCTACTTGATTTTTTCCCCCATTATTTGGTGTAGGTCTGCTTTTGTTAATTTTGATGACCTTTTTCTGTTCTTTGATTTTAGATAAATTCCTCTGTCTTCTCATTTTGTCTAAGTCTCTGTGCCTGATTCCCTGTGTTGGGTAAGTCAGCTATGTCTCCTGTTCTTGAGGGTAATGGCTTTATAAGGAAGAGGTCCTTTAGTGTCCTGCAGTATAGTATTCCCTGTTTCCCAGGGCCTGGCTCTTCTGTGAATGTTTCCAGTGTATGCTGAGTGTGCTCTGCTGTTTTGTTCTGGCCACTTGATCCTTCAGGCCAGTTGTCTGTAGAGGCTCTCTTTGCCTGTTGTGGGCAATGTTTAGTCCCTGGCCTGATGTGACATGTTTGAACTAGGTGTGCTGCCTTCTGTTTGTGAAATGATACCTCTCGCCACTGGAACCAAGTCTCTGCAAAACTCCCTGGTGGAAAGATGTAATCTTCAGGAGTTTGGGCTGGTTTTCTGGGGAAGAGGGTCTGTGTTGCTGGGACTGGGGCGAGCATGCCCAGAAAGGGCAGTTGCACCAGAGTGTGGGGGTGGGGGGGTGGGCCGGGGGATGTAGTATAAGAAAGTTAGGTAGTAAGTGTTGGAACTATGCTGGTTCCACAGGTGATTCTGTGTTTGTGCTGAGGAGCAGGGGAGGGAAATGGTACAGCCAGTTCCTTTCATTCCAGAAGGTTTTCTCCCTGAAAGCTGTCTCTCAGGTCCACACTCACACGTGAACAAATAAAATCCCCACTATGTGCCCCAGATGCTCTTCAGAAAACTATTTCTATGTTGTATGTCTGCAAGCTCTTTGCCTTGTCTTTTTCTCAAGAGCAGCCCCAAATGTCCTCTGAGCTCTCTGAGCCAAGCCTGCTGACCTTTAGAATTCCAGACTTTAAGCCCCACTAGTTGTAAGAACTCAAAAAACTTAGCCCCTCTTGCTTTCCAAGCCAATTGCTATGGGAATTCGTTTCCCCATTTGCTAGTCTGTCTTTTGCCCATCTCTGTGACTGTGTCTCCCCACCTCAGGGGCGACGTCTCTCTCTGTTTCTGTTTCTCTCCGTCTCTCTCCGTCTCTCTCCGTCTCTCTCCGTCTCTCTCCGTCTCTCTCCGTCTCTCTCCGTCTCTCTCCGTCTCTCTCCGTCTCTCAGACCCAGTCTCTGCACTTCCTATATTCTTTTCTGTGGCCTCTTCTCCACCTTTATTTGTGTAGTTTGTTCTGCCACTCTTCAGATAAATTTCTGGGGTATTTGGGATGACTTGATAGTTAAATAGTTGTATTTTGGGGACAAGGTGAGCCTAGGGTCCTCCTAGTTTACCACCACATTGGCACTTCTGTTTTAGTTATTCAGCAATCCTAGGCAAGTCACTTCATATCTCAGAGTCTCCATTGTATCATTTATTAAATGAGGGATTTAGACCAGTAGTCACTTCCAGATTTAAAAGCTACAGGATTTTAGAGCCCTTTCAATACCTATTCTTCCTTGTGTTACAAAACCTCTCTGCTTTATAGACTATATCTGTTTTAAGAATATACAGGAAGGAGTTTTCAGTTTTAGTAGATAGAGCAATGCTAATGTACCAAAAATGTAGAGTAGTTCTTGTCATTAATTTAAAATAGCAATACTCCAGATACGATTTTTCATTTTCTGCATTCCAAACACATTAAGCTTTGACTTTATTACCAAAAATTTAATACTTTATAAATAAAATATTATTAAAATAGCTGAATTTTCATGGTCCATTTAACAAACAGAAGAAATCAGTTTTACAAGCACAACAATAGATTTTCTCCCACTCTCTTACTTGTGCAGTTCAACCTTCTTACTTCTATGTTATTTGTAAGTGTAATCAATTAGGAACTCTAAAATTCAAGGAGCAAAATACTTTATGCAGGGAAATTATAATGCTATTCATATGTGAACTTGATAAGAAACAAAATGCTACCTTTATTTAGGCTTATAGAAAAGGCAATGAAGTCAGCTTAGAAAAGTTGTGTGGGAGAAATAAGATGAAGAAAGAAAATACCAAGTGTGTTAGCCATGAGTAGTCTATTCAAAGGAAGAGACTGACACTATTGGTTGCCACCACTTCTCATTTCCTTCTGTTCTTGTTGGCAGATCTGGAGTTGAGAGCACACCTAAGTCATGGATATGTGACTTATAATACACTGCAGAAAAAGTCTTTTGGAGGGGGGTTTAGGAAATAATTTCTCTCCTGAAAAGAAACAGGAAGAAGGAGAAAGGAGAGGGGGAGAGAAAATTCTCTCAAGCTGTATTTTAACTACATGAGAGCTCTGAAATTGTGGTAACCATCTTAAAACATGAGTAGACAAGGCAAAAGATCAAGGCAGTAATCCAGTGGGATGGCAGAGCAGGAAAATAGAGAGTCCATGTTCCTAGGCCACTGAACCAATACCTGAACTACCTGCTTTTGGATTCATGTTGAGGGAGATAATTTTATGTATCATTAAAGGATTCTGGTTGAATGCTTTTTGCTTGCAGCAGAACGAGTTGTGACCCCTCCATCTCTAGCAACTAGCTCCCCCTTGGCATCATTTTATCCTAGAGACCCTTCCAACATGTTTGCAATTGTTTTTGTAGGTGTTGGGAGACCTAGGTGGTTGATACATGTGGGAGTGCCTTTTAGTTCCAATTTTTGTTTCCTCTTATATTTTGGAGCAATAGTTCTGTCCACTCAGAATATGCATATACTCAAAACACTTAATTGAACATGCTATCAAAGAAACAGAGGAAGTTAAATGAGTAAAATGATAGCAACAGACTTACCTCTGACATTTTGTAGCAAAGAAAAGGCTAGTGAATAGATGACATTCACTGTGGTGGTTTAGTAATGAGTGCTTTAAAGTGACTAAACATGATTACCTGAGGACCTACCATTAATTCACAACACACTACCATGAATGAATCATTTAAATTGTTGCTTCCACATTGCACTATTTTGCCCTTGTCGGTGCTGATTTTGTTTGTTATCATGTTAGTCACTTGTTCAGTTATTTTTTGGCTCTCTTGTATTTTCTAATAATCCTTAATAGAGTTTAGTCAGCTAAATTCTTTTGTTAGAAAATACATGCACGAATGCATCTAAGGGTTGGACAGAGGATTTTTATTTTTGCTAATTAGTATAAAAGTTTCCTTGGTTTTTCTCAGATGACCAGTTAATACTTATTTTTGCATTTCAATTGATTTTTCCCCCAGAATCCATCTCCATTTTGCAGGCTATATAATGGAAATACCATATAATTCTAGCTCTTGCCTCTAGTGTTTCCATTCATTCATATATTCCTTCACTCAAAAGTAAATTTTGAGCATCTAATTTGTGGCAGTCATAATGGTGAGTGCTGGGATATACAATGGTGGAGACACTAAATTGAGTTCATGGCTTCATGATGCCTATAATGTAGTGTTATAAATTCATATCAGGATTTCAGCAAGATGTAGCATGTTTAGGTGATGACAAACTTTTTTGGGAAAAATAATTAGCACCTATGCGCATGACCATTCCTTTAACAATAGGCATTACTAAAAACCCAGTTTCAAAATGGAAGAAACTAAAGCCTCTACTACTATGCAAAAAATCTACCTGAAATAAAACAAACACAAAAGCAAAAAAAAAAAAAAAAAAACAAATTTCTGACTAGAGAATACACAGGTATGCATTCTGAGGTATCAGAAAAGGGGGAGAGAGTGTTGTGTTAAGCAAATGGATACTCCTCAGTCTTTTCATTTGAGCTTTCAATAGAATATGGCACAATTGAGCACTTCATCCTTGTTGATAAACTTTCCATGGCTTCCCTTATGCCATCCTTTTGAATTCTCTATCCATCTTACTGTCTGGCTACTCCTCATAAATACTTTGGAGGATCCTCTTCCTTTGTTGGCTATCTTCATAGCTTACATTCTTTACCAAACTAAAATTTGGCAATTGTTCACTCCCATGACTTCAATTATTGTTGGTGGGTCAATATTTCCCAACCCGGTATCAGCAGCTTGTTTTCTCTCCTGAACTTGAGTCAAGACCCACACATCCCACTGCTTGTTTAATTCCTGATTTGGAAGTCTGCCTGGTCCCTGAAACCTCAACATTTCCAAAATAATTTATTTAACCTCTTCTTCCTCTTAGGCTTAGATCTAAACCATCACACACACACACACACACACACACACACACACACACACACACACGCACACACACACGCACACACACACACAATATCACCAAGTACCTTCTTTTTTATAGCTTTAGCATTGCTTAGTTTCAGCTACTTTGTTCTATCTTCCTATTTATTACTCTAAGCCATATTCTTCATCATTCCTCCCCTGGATTACTTAATTAGTCTTGTAACTGGTGTATCTCATAGTCTTGACTCTGTCCAATCTGTTCTAACTTGGAAGGCTGAGTGAACATACTGGAAGACAAACCTGATTTATTCTCTTCATGGTTAAAACCTTCTGGTGCTCCTTATTAAGGTACAATCCAATTTCTTAGTATGACATCACAACTTAAAATCTGGCCCTTGTAGTTTACATTTCTCTCCACCTTCCACAATGTACTTTTGCTATGAACTATTTGTCACTTTCCTGAATGTATCCTATTACCTTGCCTCCATAACTTTGCAGGAACTTTTCCTGGAGCATTTGTTGTTTGTTCATTTTGAAGTCTGTATGAAGTTGCCTTTATGTGTCCTTGCAATGATCCTCCATAGCATTCTCTACTTTGTCATACTTTGTTGTAGTTGCCTTACTTGTCTTTATCCCTTGCTGGCAAATACTATCCAAAAGAATAAGAACTAGGCATGCATTATTCAATACTTTATCCCCTGTACAAAACATGGCACAAGATCAATACTTACTCATTACTTGTTTAATGAAAGAATGAAAATTAAATCAAATATTAAATCAAATATGGAGTGATTAATATCATGCTAGCATTGAGATGTTGCCCTTCCTATTTTTCTAATGTTCAGTAATACTTAATTCAGCATAGATGCTCAAAATGTTTGTTGAATTACTGAATTTTTAAATTCTGGAACTCATGGGTCACATTGCTGAATTCTTTCCCCCCTTAATCAATCAGTCACCAGTTTCTCTCTTGTTCATGCTTAATACGTCTATGATTCTCCAAATGAAGTTAGTGGAAAATATGATATAATTTCTAGTTTTTTTCCTCCATGAGTTCTTGTAGTCAATATTTTCCCCTGGGGGAGATTTCTTAGTGTATAGATAGAATGTTAACCTGGACTACCATCTTGTTTAATTCTAGATGAAGTATGGCTCTGAGATGTACCACAGGAGGAGAAGAGAAGGAAGTGTAAGAAACACAGAAAGTGGACCAGAAACAGTGGGGAGAGAGTTGAGTGAGAGCATTTAGGTGATGTGTGATGATACACACATCTTTCTTTGTAATTCCTGATCCTCTCTAATCCACAAAGGATTCCCTCTTTGAGTAGCAGCTCTTAGCTTTTGTCAAAATTGAGATATTCCACATGGCCTAGACTAGTGGTTTGCAAAGTGGCTCACAGAGCGACTGTGGCAGGGTTTAAGAATCTCTATTTTTTTAAAAGTTCCCTGAATAGTTCTGATTTACAGCCATATTTGTGCACCATCAACCATATAGTCTCTTTCCTGTGTACTATGGGCTAAGTGTAAGCAATAACAGAGAAATTCCTGAGACATTGCAGCACAGGTTACTTGGAAAATACATGAATTCCTGTAAATTTATTCCTCTCTCAACTTAAACAAGAGAGAATTCTATCTCTATCTATGTAGAAAATGTAAAAAAAATGGAAGAGATGTGCTTCAGGATTTCTAATCATTTGTATAGTGGTGTATGTGTCCACCTGTCTCACTTTCTATTACACAATGACTGCATTGATACCGGGAGTGGTATTTTGTTCCGTTTGTATCCTCATATCTACCAGAATGCTTAGCACGTAGGTTTATAACTAAAATTATTTTTAAAAGAGTAGATAATTTTTTTCTTTTATGGTCCTTGTCCTGCTTTATACAAAAACTTTGTTATGCTATTTGGACCTTCAAGCAATACTGCGAGTATATAGTGAGGGGTTTTTCTGTATTAATGGCTCAGTCTTCTAAACTTCTATAACATTCTCTTGACTGAAGCTACTCAAGTGCATGATTATATCCCTCATTATTTAAAAAAAATCGCAAGAGCAGAAGTACATCTTTGTTACCCCAAAGTACAATGCCTTCATTAATAGGAAATAGTGTATTGAATTGATTCATCATAAAGAAAAAGACAAAAGTGTTTTGGGTGTCGATCTCTAAAATCAGGTTGTAATTGCTTGTCTTCTGTGAACTTGACTTTAGGACAGTTCTTCGTACCCATTATTTGCCCTTCTCTTGTACTCACGATGGGACAACATTAGTCCTTGGATGGATCACTGAATGCTATAATCATAAACTGGCAACAAATTTTGCACTCAGTTCTTCATTATGCTTTGATATTGGAAGGACAGTTTCTTTTAAGTCTGAATGAATTATAACCACTGGTGCTATTTTTGCCAAGTCCCACCAACATTCAATTACCCAGGAGCTTATTGTATAGTTTTCAGGTTATACAGGCCATTACCTCTCCCATTCTTACTTCTTGATGTCTACCTTTGCACCATTTCACTGCTCATTAGGGTGTCTGGAGGAAAGAAAAAAACTACTTTGAGAAGGCAATGAAGGTGAAACTCGGGTTGGCCATTGTGTACTTGTTAGTAGCCCTGATAAAAGATTTCATGGGAGATGTGATTAGTGAAAACTAGTGGGATAGAGCCTGGACTGTGCTCTCTGTATGTGAGTTTTACTATGTATTGTTCCTTCTATTATCAATTATCTTGGAACATTTGAGTTTGCTCACAAAGAAAGTTGTTCAAGGAAGCAAAATCTATTTTTCTGTCATAAAAATAATTTAAAGACCTATAAACATACCTTCTTTCATATCAGGAACAGCCAAGTTCATGCTATTTGAAAAGTTAAACAAACACTGTATTTGTGGTAGGATCACTCTAGTTTGTCAGGGGCCATGGTAAACCAAACAGAGTTGCCATTTTTTGGAATTTTCATCCAAAGATATGTCTTTTGCTTTCAAGGAACTTAGATCAGGTGGAAATCCCTATTATAACCTCATCTTCATGTCCTATGGCAATTAACACAGATAAACCATATTGTGAATTTTGATTAAGAATACTTTTTATGTGCATACAAGAATAATATAAAAACATGTATCTTTGTTTCTATGTTCTGACTGGGGGGATAAGGACTTGCTGTATCTCTTTCCTTCTGAAATAAATGATCAGCAAGGTGAAAACTTTGTATATAGAGTGAAAATGGGAATTGAACGCTGATGGAAGGTGTAAATTATTCATGGGATAAAGCAGTGCAGAAAACAGTGCCTACATATTTTCCGTGTAAATCACGTGGGAAACGAAAATATGGGGCACATTTTTTAATGTGTTTAGATCCTGAATCACAGAATTGGCTGCTTTGTTGTGAAGATGATTTTCTTTGAATTGTCTTTGTCCTTCTAAGTTCATTCCCCACCGCCCCCCCCTTACAAAATATGGCATTACATTCTTACTGTAAAAGTTAGGGAAATGATCAGAGAATGTTCTATAATGCCATTCAACTCCTTACTCTAGGAGGGACACTAGAATTTTAAAAAGTCCTTAATTAATGCCATATATATTTTTATTGTCTTAAATTTATGGATTTGAGAGCAGGAGTTCTCAGATTATTTTTCAACATTGTTTTGTATTGTAGTGCTTAAGTAAAACAGTGGTTTTGCCCTTATTTTTTTCTTTCAAGTATGTCAAAATGAGGTCTTAAAAGTCCACATTCTTTTTTTTTTTTCCTATTTTTACCTCTGTATTATATTTTACTATTTGCAATGCTTCTCCTCTTTAAAAATGTGTAACATTGCTACTCCCCTTTTAAAAATGTGTGATGGTGTTTAAGTTAGTTTGGCCTAATCTGGGTTTGGTCAACCTGGTCATAAAATAATGGACATGAGGTCTGGGACTTCGACAGATGAGTAAGTTATAAACCAGTTGTCAAGCTTAAATAGCCAGGAAACAAAACTCTTCACTTTGTTTTCATAAGTACTGAGTTCCTACAGGATACTTGGTGTTCTCTTAACTCTTTCCTCCTTTGATGACTGGGAAAATGATGTAGCATATCTTCAGGTAGTCTTTGTAACTTGACTCCACTCCTTTTCCCTACTCTGTTCAACAAACTTTCCTTCTTTATATAATTCGTGTGGGATTCCTCCACCCTGCCCCTCGCCCTGCAAACCCTTAGTACCCATAGAGCAATTCAGGTTCTATTTGATACCCCTTGGGACTACTTCAACCTCAACTGCTTCACACCTCCATTTCCTCCTGAAATGCTTAGAGTGGCATTCCCAAAAGTGTTCTATAGAGCAGTTGTTCTGTGATGCACTCTGGTAACAAAAAGGTTCAATGCTAAGAAGGTTTATCAAGTCCTACATACTTTACATGTTTCTTTGACACAAGAGATATTAGCATGTTACAAGATTGGAGATATCCTGCAACAGACCCATGAACTTTGTAAACTATTGTTGAATGTTTTTCTAACCTTTAGATTCCCCCCCCCCCCCCCCCCCCCCCGCCTCCAAAGCTTCTGATAATGTCTTCTGTAGACTCTGGAATCTACTCCTTTGGAGTTCTGTGAAGAAACGTTTTTGCATTCACCAAATTCGTGATTTACCTAAATTTTAAAACAATGTTTTTCCCTTTCTATTAACATAAAAAATACATCCTCACAACTTAGTTTTATCCTTTAATAAACAGTTATAAGCATAGCAACCTCATAGCATTTTCTTCCACTATTCCTGTTTGGAGAGGTAACGAATTGAATCACATACAGATTGGTAGTTCTTGTTGAAAAGTGTGGTAATTAGTTAGTGAACAATAAAAAAAAACCCACTAAAGAATGCAATTTATCAACAGGGAATGATTAAATATTAAAACAGATATAACACAAAACAAATGTATTAGATGTAGAGATTCCAGAGAATGGACTGGGATAAGCATGAAAAAACAGGATGAAGGGTATCCACTGTAAGGCTATTTTAATAACTTGGGAGAGAGTTTGAGAGTGTATGGACTAGGATGACAGTGTGATGTAAACTGAGATAAGTGAAAAGATTCTAGAGATATGTGAAAGGTAAAAGGAACAGGGTAAGGCAATTAAATGGAGGGTTGAATAAGAGGCAGAGAGATAAAGATCAGAGTGCTACTATATTTCTGGCTTGAAAAAGTGGTTATTAGAATCAGAGAAGAACCAGAATTAGAGGTGGGATGGTATACAGAAAACTATGGATTAAGTCTTGGCCAGATTGAATCAGAGCTGATTTTGAGGATTTAGGGGTGGAATTGTCAAATAGGTGATCGGATATACTGACTGTAACAGTGGTCTACCATAAGGGGGAAGAAAAGAAAACAAATTGTATTCATGAGACTATACGCGGTGGTTAAAATCAGGGCTAAATGAAAGTTTTTTTTTTAATCTTTAGAAATAAACAAGTATATATATTTTTCATTTTAGTCCTTCATTTCATACACCATAAAATTATTGAGCTACACCAATAAATGCATTTCTTGTTATTAGTGACTGACCTTCTATGAAGATTTATATGCAGCTAAGTGGTAATTATCCACTAAAATATACCAAAATTCTTCTAACATGATGATTTTTAATGTTTAATTTTAATACTTGTTATCAGTGCATTCAGCAGAGATGATTGCTATTTTTTGGAAATAAATTTTCATAAACCCAAACACCTTTACTCTGTTGTAAATCTAATTCCTTCATTTGCATGCTAGCTATGATGACCTCTGTTTTACTCAAGTACATTGCCACAAATCTCCTGTCTGTTGCCTACATCCTCATTTTTCTCCTTCCCTAGCATATGTGTGGTTTTGCACTGGATCAGTTTGGCTAAGCTATAACTAAGCTTCCCAGAAACCTTTCGTTTGTATGGCTCCAGGTTAGAGAATTTTGCATTAGATTTGGAAAGTTGAAGTATAGCAGCAGGTACCATTCTCTGGAGGTCATTTGGGAATAGGTATGGTATGAGATAGGCACATAGGCACTGGTAGGTTCTCAATTTTCTTTGTTCTCCCTTGTGGTATGAAACAGATGCAGAAATTCTGGAAGATTCCAGCTTTCCTCCCTCTGTCCTTCCTGGCTTTTCTTCCTGGCTATCAGCCCTATGAGCCAATAGTAACTCCAGGCCCAATACCAGATGTGAAGGGTAAATTTCATAGCCTTATCCATTAGCCCTTCATTATGTTCTCACTTTGACACCTTGCCATCCTTGGCTTTCCAGATTTCTTCTCAAGCTTTGATTATCCAACCAACTCTGCACTTTGGGAAGACTCGTTAGTATTTAACTCCAACTCTCTTTTGGGTTTTTGGTCACTTACTTTCTCAGCTTCTCCCATAAATGTGTACAGTTGT